>NW_011492100.1:86694-95499 GCF_000754665.1 Bison bison bison | reverse complement strand
GCCTTACATAAGCCCCTAGACTTCTCCCCTAAAGGACGTCCCTGTAGCTCAAACGGGTAAAGAATCTGCCTGCAATGCAGGAGACCAGGGTTCGATCACTGGGTCGGGAAGATCCCCCGGAGAAGGGAATGACAAGCCACTCCAGTGTTCTTGCCTGGAGAATCACGTGGACAGAGGAGCCTGTCAGGCTACAGTCTGTGGAGTTGGAAAGAATCGGGCCAGGACTGAGCGACTAACACACACAGAGAGACTCCTCATGGAACGTGGGCACAGTTCTTGAGGCACATGAGCCTTCTGGGTTCCCCTCTCTGCTGGCTGAGAGTTAAAACCACCTTTCTATTTCCTCCAAAGCCCGTCTCCATATTTTTCATTTGGCTTCAGTGGGCAGAGAAAGCCAAGATTTTGGCCAGCAATAGATGTGACTCCCAGGAAGGTGCCGTGTGCCTCGCCTCGCCAGGGAGTGGTAGAGAGTTGGCCCCAAGCCAGCCATGGCTGGCATTGACCTCTGCCCAGCTCCTCGTGACCCCATTTACATAATGTAACCTCACCATCCCCATCTTTAAATCAAGGGTGATAATAAAATGTACCTGCTGGACTTTATTAATACAGGTAAATGCAGAGCGGATGGAGAGAGAACTGCCTCTCAGAGTAAATGTCCACACATAACCTTCATTCATTTCTGCATTCATTCGTTCATTCAGAGTCTACTGCATCTCACACAATATTCTACAGGCATAGGATGTATTAGTGCACAAAACAGGCAAATTGTCCTGTCGTGGGGCTTGCGTTGTACCTGGGGTAGAAACCGGGGAAGGAGACAAAACAATAAACCATAAGCAGGATAAATAATCCTATGAAACAGCGTGTTGGGAGGTCAAAGTGCTCTGAAACAAAGAAAAAGTACAGAGGAGTGAGATTACCATCTTTTTTCCCCAGAGTTTGGATCATTTCACTGTTACTCACGCTTCCTCCTAAGGAAAAGGGATAAATTCTTTTTGCCTTCGGGCCTGCCCCAGCATTTCCAGCTCCTCCCCTTGTTCCATCCAACCATGTGAGTGATAGGGATGAGGTTTTAGCACAAATTCACTCATTTGGTCTTTTCACTCACCAGTATTTACAGAACACCTGATTATGGAATGTTCCGTGTGAATCAGAAGTTCTTGACCTGAAGGGTTTTGCAGGTGAGGATGTGTGTGAATAATCGAGGTGAGAAAGTGGTCAGGGCGGCCAGAGATGGGTGGGAAGCGGGCGCTGGAGGGGAGAAGCGAGCGGTCTGAATGCAGCCATCCTGCGCGTGGACCTCCGGCCTCCACGCTGGGTTTCGGGGCCTGATCGCTGGCTCCTTGCTTTGGCTCTTTTCTTCCAATGAGCATGTCCCTAACGTAGGGTTCAAGGCAGAGAAAATAGATGCTGCTCTTTCTGAAGAGGAAGAGACATTTTCTGAGTTGACCCGGAAGCAAAAGCAAGACGCCAGAGCCCTGCTCCCCTGACCTCAGTGATGAAGAATGATGCTGTGACCATCTGTCCAGCTGTGTGCCTGGCCTGTGACACGGCCCCACTTCCCCACCCTGCAGAGTCTGCGGCCTGGCCACTTGCAGACAGGCCCACGGCCATGAGCAGAGGCCACGGGCCTGCCGCCTCTGGGGCGGTGACTTCTCCAGTGCAGAGGAGAGACCCAGGTTTGAGGGAGGAGGCTCGGCTGCATGGCTGGGGACTGAGGCCCGTGTTTCTGACCACAGGCGCAGACAATCCGCCTTGGGGCTTTGGAGCTAGAACAAGCCGTTCTCCCAACACTCAGCGCTCACATGGACCCGCAGGCTCTCCCTCGCCCGGCCCCCTCAGCTGCTGAGTCACCCTCCCCAGGGTTCACAGAGGCGCCGGTCCAGAGCCAGGCTGAGTCAGTAGATGATGAATTGCAGAATTCTTATTCAGGCTGTCACCGCAGCAGTGGTGGGCCCTCATCCCCACCTCCTGCTTCCCAACCGGGCCACTTAGAGCATTCTCTTATCACTTGTCATAACAGACAAGTGGGGGAAGGGGTGCTCTGGCAACGAGCACAAGACGGGGCACTGCCAAGCTTCCCTTTCTGTGTCTAGATTCTGGACCTGGATGGGTCCTGGCCTGTTAGCTCAGGGAAGAACCTGGGATCTCGTTTCGTTCAGCTCTCTCATCAATGAACGAGGAAACGACATGGGCTTAGGATTCAGAGCTGCTTGAAAGGGAAGCTCTGGGGTCAGAAACAAAATCTGCTTGTAATGAGCAAACCTCCCAGGTCTAGGGTTCCGCGTCTCTAACACAGTGCTGGTGGTGGCCACTTCCATTTTGGCAGTCGATGGATGTGAAGCGCAGGGAGGCAACCCTCGGTAACTGCTATTTGATCCCTGCATTTGACTGGGAGGACAGAGGTTGAGTGAATTACAAGTAAGGACCGGAGAACTTCCTTCTTCCTGCTCAGGACTCAGAGAGGAGGGTCAGGGACTCCTGGAGGGACTTTGGAGAGCAGGTCAGAGGGGGTAGGTTTGGCCAGTAGGTGGATATTCCTAGAGCCTGGATACCTCCCAGCCCGGCAGGGGCCAACGTGGTATCACAGGCGCAGCAGGTCAGGTGGAGCCCGTAAACCAGAAAACAAGCAGAGACCAGTGATGGGCACAGCCACCCTGACCTGCGCCCTCTATTCACCTCCTTTCACACAACTTCGGGGGTCCTGCTGGGCCAGATCACCTGCTGGCTCCCTCCCACGAAACGTGAGCTTGGAAGATGCAGACCTCTGCCTAGAGGGCCCCTCTGTCCTACAGAGGCAGGAGTGGCCTGGGACGAGGATGGGGGAAACACAGATGATGACAGGGCCGATCACCCTGCGCCTGGATTGTCTCCAAGGGCTCCGGGTAGCATCTTCGCAGTTATAGCAGGAGAGCCATACTATCTGATTCCCTTCCCTACCTGGGTGTTGATCGTTCCGCACACGCATGAACCATCTGAGAAAAGGTTCACATTTTTCAAAGGAATTTATTAAGAAACAGGGGGGGAAAATATAAAGTACACAATCAAAGGAATCAAAGAGTTTACAACATAGCTTCTTCAGGCCAGTGGCAACTAAGAAATATTTGCTGAGCCGACACCAAGGGTACGGAGGCCCCAATTCCATTTTCAATCCCATCTCCCTTGGCTGCTAACCCAATCAGCTCGAAACTTCCTCCGAAGAGAAGTCAGATTGCCTTCCCAAACCTCCCCAAACTACTTCCCAATTGCCTTTACAGCCCTTCTCTGCCTGGTCCCAGATTCCTCACCTAGGCTTTGGGTGAGGTCAGCCAGACCCTGCTGAGCCTTCTCCACCCTTCCAGTCACTCTAAATCTATTTCTGTTCCCATCTGGATTCATGTAATTGAACTATATTCATGAACCAGTTGGGCTGGCTTGATCTGCTGCCTTTGGTCAAGTTACCTATCTTTCTAAGCCTACATCTGAACCTGATCCTTCTGTGGGGAACAACTTCTTGAGCAGTGTCTCTCACAGCTCCCTGCCCCAGTTAGTCCAAGGCTACTTTCTCCCCCAGACAGAACTCTGCGCCTGCGTCCAACCTCCCACTTAACTTCCAGGTGGCTTTAGTTCTCAGCTAACCCTCCTGGGTGCTGGTGTAGTCGCTAAGTTGTGTCTTAGCGACTTGAGACCTCATGGACTGCAGCCCACCAGGCTCCTCTGTCCATGGGATTCCCTGGGAAAGAATACTGGAGTGGGCTGCCGTTGCCTTCTCCAGGGGAGTCTTCCTGACCCAGGAAGTGAACTCTTCACCGCTGAGCCACCAGGGAAGCTTGGGAGAGATGATCAAAATACCTTGATATTGGTACGCACTTACCACATCCTGCCCAGCTCAGGTCACCAACCTTATCAACCTCCTTGGAAGTTTTCTGACTTCTCTTTTGGACATCGGCCCCACTGGAATATTATCTCTGTAGATTATTCTATGAATGGCTTTATAGATACAGTAATAATAAGACTAAGGCAAAAGGAGAGCGAATCCCTCCCAAATTGTTATCTTCTCTTACAAAAAAAAAACAAAACTGGGCTACTCTTGCCGTTTCTTCTACGTGTTAGTATACAGGTTAGTATAGCCTGATTCTCAGCTGGCTTTTAGGAGCAGAACTCAGCCTTAGCAAGATGGCCATTGGTCCCTTCTGCACCTACGGTCACTGTTGAGTCTTAGCAAATGGCTTCTTCAAATAAACGTTGGAAGGCAGAACTGAAGAATCTCCTCCAACAGAGAAGCAGGTAACAGCTCTTCCCAGACATTCTCGAGCCTCCCTCACAACACATGCATACCACATCCCCTTTCAGGCTTACCCTGACAGAAAAGCATTAACTCAGTACTATGAACACAAGTTGGTTAAAATTTTTCCTAAGACCTCCAGTTTGAGCTTTGAGGGTGTACAAAATTCTCCACGCCTCTTAGCCAGTCCTCACGATAACCCTGTGAGGTGGGCACAGTGGATATTATGATGGGTCTTTTACTGATGTAGAAACAGGTCCACAGAGGTTAGGGAGCTCGACCAATATCACACAGCTGTTTAGTTGGAAGAAGGTGAAAGTGAAAGTCGCTCAGTCCTGTCCGACTCTTTGCGACTCCATGAGCTATACAGGCCATGGAATTCTCCAGGCTAGAATCCTGGAGTGGGTAGCCTTTCCTTTTCCAGGGGATCTTCCCAACCCAGGGATTGAACCCAGGTCTCCCACATTGCAGGTGGGTTCTTCACCAGCTGAGCCACCAGGGAAGCCAGCACTCAACCCAGATCTCTGCTGCCTCACTCATTTCCTCTTTTAGGCACAAAAGTACGAACGAGGTTCTCTACTCCCCTTTTCTCTACCTAAATGGCATCCTCCTTTTGTACACAATCTGGGAAGTCCCAAACAGGAAAAGGAATGATGGATCAAGTTAACTGTCACTGTCCAATACGGGGGTGTGAGGGGGATGTCATATCTTTCATGATGTTCCTGATTTCTTAACATCTGTAGTTGAAGCAAGAACTCTTTGTCCCAGTGCTGGGTGGTGCTTTCGGCACCAGGATTTGTTAGGATTCCCAGGTCACAGTTGGGAGGCTGGGGATTTTCCTTTCAAAATGATGCTCAGTGCTATCCTTCCCATCCATCTCACATTTCCCCAGGGCTGTGGCTTTCCCACCTCGACCGAGCCCTGCAGCGGGAAAACGCAGTACTTCTGCCAATTGTCTCAAGTCTGAGTTCCCAGGACTCTCGTGGTGTCCCCTGCAACTGCTTCATCTTTAGAACATCTGTGGGAGTCTCTTCCTGTATCCAGGTGGTATTTCCCCTCTGAAGTTCTCTATTCCCACCTCCTGGCTGGAGCCATTCCACCAGCCTGGCTCTCTGCACACGGTTCCCATGCAGCTCTGCAAAACTGTTGTTCTAACCTGAAGGTATTTATCCCTTAGAGGCCAGAACGCCCCAGGACACATAAGCAGGACACCCCGATTTCATCTCTTTTGTGACTCAGAGCTGAGTCATGCTCCTGAAGGCTTACGATAGGCTGAGTCCACAGTGCCCCCTACTGGAGATTTCCCACAAGCCAAGGTTTTGGACACCTTGGTGGGTCCCACTGTTTACTAGACACCAATTCACTCCACAGATGTTTACTGAGCACCTACTAGGAGCCGTCACTGTGCTGACTCTGTAGAGAGGGCTCCAAAGAAGACAGACACAGTCTCCCCACTCGTGCAACTCATCCTATACCACCTGGTTCCGTGGAACCACAACTCGGTTTCCAGTTGGTCTGAATGAGTTGGTGAACTCAATAAGACCGTCTCTTGCCTCTGGACGTTCTGCAATGACAGATCATCCGTGGGGACTGCCTGACCACTGCAATCCTTCCCAGGGCACATTCCATGGTCAGCCACCAAACAGGCCCCTGGTCTGCTAGCCTTTCCTCCCTGCTGGGTCCAGACCCACCAGGATTTTCCCCTTGCTCCTGCTCTACCCCTACCCCAGCCAGAACAGTCTCATGTATTCTGACATTCATTTGCAAATCCAGGAGTTATTCTTGAATATCATTTATAGAGGTGTATTTTTCTGCAGTAAACAGTTAAGCATATATGTTATTTAATGGACAATAGTAACTGAAGTAGAAATGTGCATATATAAATAACAGCAGGAAATAACTCAAAAAGAACCCAACCTCCCCTGTCACTATTTACACATTTTGAACCTGTTTACACTCAGTAAACTATTCAGACATGCTTTTACCTTGCTGCTATAATGATGTGATCAGAAATCCAAAAGTTTTTTTTTGCTTATGATTGCATCACAGTCAAAATCGTCTAAATAGTTCTCATAGTTGTCATACATGAAGGCAGTAACTCACTGTCCTGCTAGACCACAATCCACTTGGCTATTCCTTCCAGAGCTGAGCTGTTTCCTGTCAATGACTATAATATACAGCGTGGTCACAAATACCTATCTGCAAATCCTTTTCCTTTTTCAGTTCTTTTCCCAGAATGTATTCCCCAATGTGAAGTAACTTCATCTTACAATCATTTCTTTGACTCCTGTCAAGTCCTGCCAAACCGATCTCCAGGAAGCAGCATTTATCATGCCAGGAGCCTATTTCCCCATGATATAGCTTCAAAAATATTTTTTTGAAGAATGCAAATGATTGATTTTATTTTCCATTTTATGTGTTCTGGCCTGTGTAGATTCCCTTCTGGGGACCCAACTTACTTGGTCCTTTGACCAAGTAGATCTCTTTAAGTCACTGTATACCCTCGAGACTCAGCTCTCAGATCAACGCTTTGTAGTGTCCTCCCCTCGTCGATTTTTCCTTTAATCTTCATTATTATTTGCTGTGCACACATCTCAAAATTTTATGTAATTGAATCCATCCACTCGACATTGATTATTTCCCCCTTCACTTCATGAAACAAATCAACGACCTCCCTGGAAAAAGATTTTCTTTTCCCTCCACCTAACGTCCTGTATTTTCCATCTGGACTTGTCCAAAATCTCTCTGGTACCCATGACCACTCACAGTCCATGATCCTTACATTAAGATTCCCTTTGGTCATCTCTCACCAGCCCCTGGCTAGCCATGGCCGCCTCAGTTCCAGCACTGCCACGGCCCATGCCAAGGGCCCGTGCTTACAGCTCACTTCTGACACGAACCCTCCACGCAATTTCCACTCCTCCGCCCATGTCAGCCCCACTACTGACTTCTCAGGTCTTCCAACTGGTTTGGCCCCTGAGTTCCACACCTGGCCTCTAGGCTTAGGTGTGTTCCCCACCCATAATAGCAATACAGACAAAAATGCCTTTAACACCTTAGTTCAGCCAGAATTTCTCAAAAGGAGTTGTGCTGGGAAACTAAGAAGGGGCTAAAAATAAACTCCAGGAAGTATTAAGACATCAAAACAGAAGAGACTTTATATTCTACAGAGGTCTGACCTCAGGCTGACTTGGAGGTGAGAGGTGAGGGAAGTTGGAGGGAAGGCCCCAGGTAAGTGCTGCGTTTTAGACTCCAGCCCTACCAGCTCCGTTTTCTAACAGCACATTCTCTTCAGGGGCTTTAAGGTGAACATCCACTGCCCTGGGGTAGTGTCTGCACTTGGTCCCCTACAAAGCCCACCCTGTTCTTCACTGGGGGGTGCTACTGTTGGAGGAGGAGCCGCAATGTGCCGGCTGTGGCTGAAGGCAATGAATGACCTCAGCCCTTCCGTCTCTGCGGTGAAAGATGCCACTGACTGCCGGGTTCAAAATCTCAGGCCCCTGCTAACCTAGCCTGTCCCCTTCCAGCTGGAGAAGAACGGGTTCTCAGCTCTCTTCTGCAAAGTACGTAATCGACATAACCTGAGCCCTTCTTGGCTCCAAGGACAATCTCTACCCACCTCCCCAGGCCTCTCCCCGGGCCACCCCATCAGGAATGGTTTTGAAGAAGAACGCAAATCAGAACTAGTTTACATATCTTGGAAACCTAGACTCTATGGTAGCGGCAGTGGCAGTCACCACACCCCCCCCCCCAATTCAAAAGCAAGAGGCATTAATGCCCAGCACCTCTCCAACCCCTCCTCCTCTGCTTCTGAGAATTATGGTCATGCCAACCCTGCTTGGTCCCTATCCCTGCACCTGCACAGGGGTTTGGCACTTCAAATTGTGAAAAGCTGTCAACCCCTGCCCTCTGAGAAAATGCCCTTGGCCGCCACATCTCCTGGGCGGCCCTGCCTGCCTTCTCCCCGCCTTCATTTCCTGCCCTCCCCCCCCCCATCCCCAGTCCCAGCCCTTTAACTGTCAAGAGGGCGGACCCGAAAGACGTGGATGGTGCCGTTACTGAGGGACACGACCAGGTACCTGCCGTCCACCATGGTGGTCACCCGGGGCTTTTCCAGGCCGTGATAGGCCGTCAGGAAGTCGCCAAGCAGCGAGCCCTTCGGATCGAGGATCACCACCTTGTTGACCTCGCGAAGGGTCAGAAAGATATAGCCTTTCTTATCCACGGACACGGAACCCGGCTGGCAGCCATGCAGGCCAGGTCCCCGGTACTCCCCAACCACCTGCCCCAGCCCATCACAGACTACCAAGCTATTCTGCTGCCAATCGGACCCTACAAAATGGCCCTGGGGGCTGGTGGTCAGGAACACCAGTGCCCGCAGGCCCCGGTTGGCCTTGCCCCCGGGGATGAACCGCGTGGCCAAGCTACCTTCCATGTTGTACACCTCCACGTGGCCGGACACGCTGACCGCCACCCGGTCCCCGCTCGGCATGGCGGCCACAGCATGGCTGGCCCGGCAGAGGCCCAGGCCCCCGCGCCCC
>NW_011492100.1:86325-86594 GCF_000754665.1 Bison bison bison | reverse complement strand
GCCACGCTGCATGGGGAGCAGCCCTCGGGCACGGGCACGGCACCCCTGTAGTCGCCATTGAGAGAGAAGCGCTTTAGGGCCCTGTTCTGCTCATCCGCCACCAGGATCTCCCGGGAGCCAAAGGGACAGAGCCCAGTGATCCGGGGGGCGCGCTTGTCCCCGGGCATCCGGGTGGGGAAGCTGCAGAAAAAGATGGGCCTGGGGAGGAGGCCAGAGCCCTCTAGGTTTGGCCCGGGGGCGGGGCTGGGCTCCCGGGAGACGGACTTGAG
>NW_011492100.1:85185-85310 GCF_000754665.1 Bison bison bison | reverse complement strand
CAGCTCCTCGAGGCCGGGCCTCCGGGCACGCACAGCCTCAGCCAGGGGCAGGCAGGGGTGGTCCAGGTGGGGGTCCAGGCGACACTCTCGGCACAGCAGCTGGGAGCACGGCTGGCACAGGGAGG
>NW_011492100.1:67619-85085 GCF_000754665.1 Bison bison bison | reverse complement strand
AGCGCAGGGCCTCCCCCGGGTGCTGGGGACACTGGGCCGCCTGGCGCTCCCGGGCCTCCTCGTCGTACCACCCCGCCCTGTAGCCCACCAGGTCCACCACCCGATGGCTGTGGGTCTGTCGGGTGCACCGGTGTCCGTCGGCACAGGCCTGGCACAGGTCGTCGGCACAGTCCAGGCAGCGGGCGGTGGCTGGCCCCCCGGCACTGGCGCCCCCCATCAGGGGGCACAGGGCACAGGCTGGCTTCCCTGCCCGCAGGTCGCCACCGGCCCGGGCCTTCACCAAATCCAGGAGTCCGTTGACAAAGAAGTTGGTCTTGAAGGCGGCCACGCCTGCAGGCGGCACGGGCACAGACTCGCGGCACTCGGGGCATCGGAGGCGGCTGCCCTCGGCCAGCTGTGCTAGGCAGTCCTGGCAGTAGGTGTGCAGGCAGGGCAGCGTTTTGGGCACCCGCAGTTGCTCCAGGCAGATTTTACAGGCCAGGAAGTCGCTGCTCAGGGCCTCCAGGAGGGATGGTGAGGAGCCCTGGGAAACCATTCTGCAAGCAAGAGGTTGAGGGCAGAGGTTGAGGGCACTCCTGAAGTGGCCGTCCTCTGCCCTCCCACCTCTGCCCCATACTCAAGCCCCACCAGGTCTGGGATCTCACCTGAATGGCTGGGAATTTTCTTGTCGTCTCTGGAGCTAAAGAACCACCTCCCTTCTCCGTACAGACATTCAGAAATGTGAAAAGTAAAGGCTGCCTTCGCGCAAGTCAGGCCCTGCGAGATCCGAAGAGACCAAGAGGCCGGGCCTTAGAGAGCCCATGGGGTAATGATGGGTGCCCCTGCCCGCCTGCCCCGCCGTTGACAAGCCTTGTGGCACATGGGGTGAGAGTCTGGTGTGAACAGACCCTGGGGACCGTGCTGGGTGTGAGCTGCCCGGGCGGGGGTGGGGCAGGGAGGACACAGCGGAGGGTCCAGTGGGGCAGAGTCCCCTTGACTCCTGGCAGGTGGGGCAGAACAACTGGCTTCAATTGCCAGGGCCCCAAGTCCCAGGGCCGGGTACACCTGCCTCCCGGACCGCCCCCCCCTCCCCCGCCGCAGCAGCATCACAGGAACTGGGGGCCCCCCAACTTCCTGCCCCGACGGCCCCGCAATGGGCTCTGGAGAAGTCAGAGGGGCTGCTGAGGGGAAGGGGCTGCCAGGCTCTTTCCGTCCAGCTTCTCGGACTCCTGGTCCGAGCCCCGGCTCCCCCAGCCCTTTTCTTTCCGCCCGTGTTGCTGCTGGAGGCCTCCTCCTTTCCAAGGAGCCTCTGGAGGGTCGAGTCACGTGAGGCTCCGTCTGTGAATGCCCCCAGCATCCGGCACAGTGGCCAGTGAAATACTTGATAAAGAAACTTGGGGCGTTTCCCCCAAACTTCCAGAAAGTAGGGGCTGGGTAGGGGGGGAGGGGTGGCGGGCAGGGCTGAGAGAGTGGGAAGGGGGTCTTCCCAGGGAGACCTCAGCTCTCTGGCCCCGGAGAGAGGAGCCTCCCCTCTGCTCCCGCCCTCTGGGTCTCTGTCCCCCTCCCCTCCCTTCCTCTTCCTCCGGCCGTCTCCCTTCCCCCACCCCCTCCAGTCCAATTCTCCCTCCAGCCGCCCCCCAAGTCCCCTACTTACCTAGCTTGGGCTCCAGGACCCAGAGCTGGGGGATTCCCCGACCAACCCCTCGGAGGCCCTGATGCGGCTGTTGCCGGGCTCCTGAAAGAGAAACAAAACTGAAACTAATTGTACTTCTGCAACTTCCGTCCCAGGCCCGGGACACGGACTAGAACGGCCGCAGGCCCCGCCCTCTTCCCTCCCCAGCCTGGACCTCTTCCTCGCAGGGGGGGCCTTCCCCCATCGGCGGGGCACAGTCCCCGCCCGCAGGCTCCCGGGCTTCGTGCGGGCTGGGTCAGCTTTCGCGGCTGGAGTCTGCGAGGTCGGCCTGTCCGTTTGAGCCTCGGGATTTGCTCAGCCTGCTAAGTGTGTCTGTCGCAAGGGCAGGGCAGCTGCCTGAGGATGTATCCTCTGAGGGAAGAAATGAGAGATCTTAGGTGATTCTCGGAGACGCAGGGTAACCAGAGCCCCGGCCTCGGGCCAGTCTTCCAGGGCTGCCGCATATTTGCAAATCCAGCCCTAGGTGAGGCCCTTCTACCACAATTGTCTGCTGAGATTCGGGAGGGGGTCCTGGAGGAGGTGTCCCTTGAGATGAGTCACCAGAGTGCGAAGGGGTCGGGGGTCGCCAGAGAAGAACACAGGGAAGGGGATTCCAGGAATTGGGAACAGCAAGGTGGGCCCAGACGAATGAAATACCACATACTCTCCTGGGGGTCCCAAGTAATTCAGGATGGTTTGTGCGAGAAATTACGGTTGCCAGGGGGAAGGATGGGGGAAGAGATAGGGAGATTGAGCACCGGCATGTATACACTGCCGTGTTTAAAATGGACAGCCAACAAGGTCCTACTGTATAGCATAGGGAACTCAATGGTATGTGGCAGCCTGGATTGGAGGGAAGTTTAGGAGAGATTAGATACATGTATACCCGTTTCAGTGTTCTTGCCTGGAGAATCCCAGGGACGGGGGAGCCTGGTGGGCTGCCGTCTCTGGGGTCGCACAGAGTCAGACACGACTGAAGCGACTTAGCAGCAGCAGCAGCAGATACATGCATATGGAGCGGTGATAAAGAATCCACCTGCCAATGCTGGAGATGCAGGAGATGCAGGTTCTATCTTCCAGGGACGAACACCTGGAGTGGGAAATAGCAACCCTCTCCAGTACTCTTGCTTGGAGAATTCCATGGATGGAGGAGCCTGGCGGGCCACAGTCCGTGGGGTCACAAAGAATCGGACATGACTGAGCACGCATGCACAGATATGTATATATTTATGGCTGAGGCCCTTTGCAGTCCACCTGAAGTTATCACAATATTGCTATTGGCTATACCCCAATACAAAATAAAAAAAAGTTAAAAAATAAAAAAGGAACGATGTGTGGTAAAGGGATGTGTCAGTAGTAGCAGATGATGTCACCGAGGAAGCAGCGGCTGGATCAGAGAGAGTCTTATGGTCTACATGACAGAGTCTGAGATTTATCCCCAAAGCCGAAAGAAGCCATCGAAGGATATTTCCCCCAACACCTTCTGGAAATTATGAAGCACAAAGGAGTCGAAAGAATTGCAACAAACACCCCCATGTCTATCCCCTAGTTTCTGCAGTTAACACCTTGCCATAGTTGATTCATCACACAGCTACCCAGATGGGCATCCGTTTATTCACAGGGACAGGATTTCAGGAAGAAACACAACTGGTGAGAACTCACTCTGGCGTCAGCCAAGAGAACAGAGGGGAGCTTGTTTTCCAGGTGGAAAGCGGAGGGGTCTGAGCTGACACAGCTCCACTAGGGGCAGGGTGGGGGGTGGAGGAGGGGAGCCTCAGGTGTGACAAGCTGGTGCAGGTGATGACAGGAGAGTAGGAAGTCCTTAGGGTTTTGCAGACCTGGAGGTCAGCACAGAGGGCTCAGCAGGTGATAACCCAGGCTTGTGACTTTTCCGGACTTTTCCAATGAATCTGTGGTTTTGATGAAGTTCGCCCAGCAGAGTCCAAAGTGAGAAGAGCAGGGCTGAGATGGCACTAAAAAAACACGTTCATGGGCAAGTGGGCAAAGGGCCTGGGGCGAGAAGAGGCTGAGGGGTACTTCCAGAGACGTAGGTGGAAATCCAAGAGAGAGAAGGCCCCACAAGCCTTGGTTGCAGGATGCCGCACCTCCGGAAGGGGGAGGCGGTCATCACGGCCGGATGCTGCAGACTGGACGGTCAGCCATGATGAGCACAGAGAAACGTACTGACCACGTGTGTCCCCAAGTGTGTGTACACATACCTGCACATGCGTACAGACCCCGTGTGTGCTTGTCTGTGCACAGTCAAGGAAGATTTTCTGGATGGCTGCCTAGTGGCTCAGTGGTAAAGAATCCACCTGCCAGTGTAGGAAACGGGGTGGGTTCGATCCCTGGGTCTGGAAGATCCCCTGGAGGAGAGCCTGGCAACCCACTCCAGTATTTTTGCCTGGGAAATCCCATGGACAGAGGAGCCTGGTGGGCTACAATCCATGGGGTTGCAGAAGAGGCAAACATGAAAGCAACAGCTGCTAGACAGCATGCCATATATATGTGCAATACACAAAGATCAACAAGATAGTTTCCCCACCCATGGGCAGTTCATAATCCTTGGTGGTCCAGTGGTTAGGACTCTGTGCTTCCACTGCAGGGGGCACGGGTCCATTCTTTGGTTGGGGAACTAAGATACCCCTGGAGTGGGTTGCCATTTCCTTCTCCAGGGGATCTTCCCGACCCAGGGATCAAACCCACATCTCCTTCATTGGCAGGTGAGTTCTTTACCCCTAAGGCACCAAACATAACCTGATTTAATCCTCACAGCAATCTCATAAGGTAGGTAGCACTCTTGCCCCCATTTTACAGATGAGGAAACTGAGTAACAGAATACATCACCCAAGGTCACACAAGTGCTGTGGCAGCACAGAGGGAAGTTTGCTTTCTCCTGGAATGGCGGAGGTGGTGGTGGTGGTTGTATGGGAATCAGGAAGGCTTCGTGAAAGAAGCAGCATTAAAATGATTGCCCTTCCCTCACCCCAAACCTTGAACAATTGTTTAAAGTGCCTACAGTGTGCAGCAGACCCCAGGAAATTGGTTTCTTCTGCTTGAAATCAGGCATCCACATCAAGGGATAACTCAGCTTACAACCGAGTGGTTAAGTGTTACCATGGAGACCTGGGGAGAAGGAGGAGTTCCTGCCAGATGCTGGGGGTTCCTCAAGAAGCCTCTGCTGCTGGGTGTTCTGATAAGATGGGAGTGTGGGTGGGTGGAGGGACGTGGTAGGAGATGGGAGCATGCAGGCAGAACAAACTTCACAATTTCTTGTTGAGAATCCTGAAAGACCTTAAGGTATCGGGGAGCCATTATAGACTTTTTATTAGGCAAGTTTGGACTTTTTCTGCAGGCACTTTGGGGGTGAGATTAAAGGCAAAGGTTTTTGATCTTAATTTATACAAATATGCATAATTTAAAATAAAATTTAAAAGACTCATATCATCATTATAACAAAATAACTTTTTTTCCTATGTGTATTTCCTCTGGTCTCTGTCCATGTGAGTATATTTTACACAACTGTATATGTATTTATACATATCTGACGTAGCTGTGTTTATAGTGTACGTGTACTTTTCGTCTACTTGTCAGTCTAACACACGTGCGTCTCAGGGTTGGGAAATCCTCCTGGAGTATTTTGTTGATTCTCTCCCCTCTGCTTTCTCCGTTTTCCCATCTGGAACTTCCATCATTCAGTGGTTGCATCTCCCAGATGGTCTTCTAATTTTATATCTAATCTTTTTTTTTTTTGGTACTACTTTCTGGGAGGTTTGCTCTAACTTAAACTTTCAGTTGTGCTTTTTTCAAATCTGCTGCCACGATGCTAACTCACGAGTTCCTTTTATCGTTTACTTCTCTTAGGATGTGAGTGACAGTCTTGTTATTGTTGTTGCTGGGGTTGGTGGTGGTGGTGTGTGTGATGTGTGTGTGTGAGAGAGTTTTCTTCATCTTGCACAGTATCTGTTACTTCCAAGTTGTGGTTTCCTTCCCCTCTCTTTCCCTTCCTTCCTCCTTCTTTAGGTGACTGTAGTATTTATTGTTTTATAGTTTCTTTTGTTTATTTTTAAAATTGTTTTATATTTTTAAATTAGCTTTCTTTATGTACAATGAAAATCATCAATTTATATGTAGAGCTCAATGAGTCTTGCCAATGTATACACTTAAATAATTACCAACACAATCACACTACGCAACAGTACAATATAAACATAAGGAAACTGACATTGGCAGGATGCTGTGAACTGGACTACAGACCTTATTCAGATTTCACCAGTTTTTACGTTACTCCAGTGTGTGTGCATATGTGGTATATGTGTGTGCTCGGTTGCTCAGTCATGTCCGACTCTTTATGACCTCAAGGCCTGTAGCCTGCCAGGCTCCTCTGTCCATGGAATTTTCCAGGCAAGAATACTGGATTGGGTTGCCATTTCTTATTCCAGGGGATCTTCCCAACCCAGAGATAGAGCTCCCATCTCTTGCATCTCCTTCATTAGCAGGCGAATTCTTTACCACTGCACCACGTGGGTAGCCCCCTGTTACTGGGTATTAGTTCTATGCAATTTTATCACAGGTATAACCACCATGCAACCACAACAATAATCAAGACACAGAACTGTCACATTAACACACAAAAAACTGCTCCTTCTGTACTGCCTTCTCTTGTGTTAAAAATATTTTTATTGGGACTTCCCTGATGGTCCAGTGGTTAAGAATCCGCCTTCCAATGCAGAGGGCATAAGTTCTATCCCTGGTCAGGGAACTAAGAGCCCACATTTAGTGGGGTAACTAAGCCCAGGGGCTACAACTAGAGAACCCAATTACAGAAGCCCCTGAATGCTGCAACGAAAGCCCAGAGCAGCCAAAAAAAAATATATATAAGGTGTGACTGATAAATTCTTTAAAACATTTCTATTGTATTATTTTAATTCCACTGTTTCTATGTTTCTAAGCTCACTTCTTAGTGATTGCTCTAGGAACTACAATATGCATCTTCAACTTATGAGAAACTATTTCAGATTTATAATGACTTAAATCCAATAAAATATAGCAATGTAGTTCTATTTCTTCCCCTTCTTTATTCTATTTTTGTCAAATCGATTACATCTACGTGTGTTAAAAACGCAGCAATACAGCCCTATAATAATTATTTAAACAACTTCATTTTTAAAAGACAGTAAGGGAAGGAAAGATATAGATCAGTGTTTTGATTTACCATGAGTTTACCATTTCCTGTATTCTTCTTTCCGGCGACTTAAACCTACCATCCAGGGTCCTTCCTTATCCATCTGAAGGACTTCCTTCTGTAAAACAGGTTGGCTAGCAACGACTTCTGTTTGTATTTATTTGAGAATGTCTTTTTTAAATTATATTTTAAATGAGAAATTTATTTAAACAACATGTTTAACTCAAAGAGAAAACCTTTCCATAAAAGGAGTTTATCACTAAAGACACATTACCATACATGTAACAACTACACACTTTAAAAAGTTACAAAATGGCCCTTGATTTTTATAATGAAAAACAAAAAACGTTGAAGTTCTCCAAACAAGTTATGAGGGTTTTATTATTATTATATTTTGTTGAATAGCAAAAGCTAATAACCTTTTGAAATATGAAAACGTCTCCCCTGGTTTTTACTTTCTGCCAGCTCCCCTCAGTTTTGCAGAGGAAACGGACATGCAGGTCTCACAGGACTTTGTTGTTCAGTCGCTAAGTCGGGTCCAACTTTTTGTGACCCCAAGCTTCCCTCTCCTTCACAATCTCTCCGAGTTTCCTCAGATTCATGATTCATTGAGTCAGTGATGCCATCTAACCATCTCATCTCACAGAATACTTAGCAATATTACATCCCAGACGAGTATCATTAAAAAGAACCATTACATTCTGGAAGTAGTTATGCTTTCAAAATAGTTTCAAATGAAATTATTGGATAATAGTCACTTAAAAGTAAAATTACAGAGGCAGACCTCACCTGGGGCCCTGCAACAACATGGGCTGGCTGGCTGCTTTAGGTTTGCCTGTATCCTAAACCCATCAGGCTGGAGGTATCCACTTTCTCTGAGAAGCATGACTGATGCTTATCTCTTGCTCCAAAGGAATCCAACCTCCCACTGTCCAAGCAAGTCAGATCGCAGTCTCCAAATGCCTGCTCACCTTCTGTATGTCAAGCTGCCAACGCAGTCCCAATTTTCTTGTTGATGTGAGTCTTGAAGTCACTCAGTCTTATAGCAACCAAAGTTGCTCTGAGTCATTCAAACTCCATCTGATCTCTGATCATCCAGCCGTCATAGCCCAGCACCAAAGACCCCGGGATCAGATGCCCAGTGACCGCAAAACCTGCCTGGCAACCCAGGTGGTTAGTCGGTTCCTTTTACCTTTCACACTCCTCGACTTCAGTAATACTTTTTTTAATCTATTTTTTTTTTTTAATGTTCCAGCCAACTGCTCCTTGATAGTCAGAACCTTGTAAAATGTCAGCAGCATCTCTGAGATAGAACTTCACTTCCACTCATAGGCACTGCAGGTGACATGTGTGAAGGGACTTTCTTGGCCTTGATCCTAGACTTAGGAGAAAAGGGCAAATAATCAAGACTTTTAAAGGTCCACGCCAAGATTCCTTTAGAATATTTGCACATAAAAGGTAAGCTTTTCATCTTGTGCAATACCGCATACCTGAAGACGCTGACTGGCTTAAATGTTCACCTCTTGCTGCACCTGTGCAAACAGGTCAAAATTCAAGGAGGCACCTAAGACTATTCTGACTATTCAAACTGTTGATCACTCCTTTCTCAAAATTTGCTCTGCTCTCGACCTCTTCTCCCCCTCGCTCTGGGACCACGCCCCTTCTCGGGGAGGGAGCGGGTTGGTCCATTCTGGTCTCTGCGAGCCAGGGCGAGCCTTAGGCTCTCCTCCCCATCCATTCTGAGCTGTCGTTCCCGCCTAGGCCCACCAGGGGGAGCTCTATCCCTGCTGAAGCTGCATTCTGGAACACGGTCCCTCGCCTTGCGGAGAGTACAAACCACCTCTCCTTGTTTCTTTCTGGGCTTTGCTAGTGCCTGTCAACCTGTGGGCTGCCCTTGCCAATCATCAGAGGCCCTTGCCCCCTTAGTCTTATACACCTCCTTCCTGCATACTCCGTCTTATACTAGTCTGTCTCTCTCAAAGATTCCTTTCTCAGGTGCAAAATCTAAAGAACCCCCCAAATGTCATTAATAAATATTTATGATATTTTAATAATTACAATGAATGCAAAAATACATCATGAACAAATCATCAAAAATTTAAGTCAAGACGGAATCAGTATTACTGATTTTTTTCCTTTGGTCTCAGGCTTCAATCTGGCTCAGCCAGGCACGGCTGGGTTTCACCCCCCACCACTTAGTCAAGGACATGGCTTCTGTTTTTGCCTCTCCCCTGCAGAATCACCTTTCTTCTCGCCCCTGGTTGCTTCTTTAGCATATTTCCTGTCTTAAAACAAAAGAAAACCAGTCTCCCGCCTGACCTCGCCTGCCCTACCATTCTCTGTCTTGTTTTCCTTTTCCTTTGGAGCTGACTACAATTGGGCTTTTGTTCTCAATGCTCCCTGGGAAGCGGCTCTGGTCAAGGTCACCAACGACCTTCACCTCGTCTGTGCTCCACTTATTCCGCGTCTGGCAGAGGAGATCCACGCTCCTCGAAATTCTTTCCTCTTGGCGTGTCGGCCTCCTGGATCCCTGGCTGTCTTCCTACTCCCTTCCCCACGGCTTCTCTGGATTATCCTGTCTTCCTGATCCTAAACATCAGAGGCACTTGCAACCATTCCCTCACACTGCCCAGGACAAAGGGAGAAGAGTCATAAATCTCAGTATTCAAAGCCTTTTAATGGTTAGCCCAAACATTCAAGAGATTCAGACAAATAGCTGTCACTCACCTTTCCAACTGTGAGAAGGTGGTAAGATCCAGGAAAAGTACCTAGTGGAAAAACAAGTGGGCAATGCCCACCCAATGTTGCCCTCCATGAGATCTACGTGACCTCTTGCAATGTGATTTAGACCGAGAAATATATATATTGGATCTCTGTCCACAGTTCTGGGGACAGAGCTCCTAAAATCTTTGTAATTTCCTAAGTGATCAGAGCCTTGAAAGTATCTTATGTTAGGTTCCAGAGATGACTTTTGGACCCCACTTAAGGTTGGGGGCTGGTTGCCTGACGAACCAAGCAGGTGGTTAAAGGGTTGAAACTTTCAGTCCCACCTCCCTGACCTCCAGGGAGGGGAAAGGGGCTGGAGGTTGAATCAACTGTCAATGGCAGTGATTCAATCAATGACGCCTACGTAATGGAACTTCCATAAAAACCCCAAAGGACATGGTTTGGAGAGCTTCCAAGCTGGTGAACCAGAACTCTTCCACATGCTGCTGTGCCAGCCCCGCAGTTCATGGGGACAGAAGCTCCTTTATTCAGGAACTTGTCCTGCGTATCTCTTCATTTGGCTATTGATCCATATCTTTTATTGTCCTTTGTAATAAACCAGTAATCTATTGAATAAACGTTTCCTGAGTTCCTTGAGCTACTCTAGCAAGTTAATTGAACCTAAGGAGGAGAAGGCAATGGCAACCCACTCCAGAACTCTTGCCTAGCAAATCCCATGGATGGAGGAGCCTGGTAGGCTGCAGTCCGTGGGGTCGTTAAGAGTCGGACACCACTGAGTGACTTCACTTTCACTTTTCACTTTTATGCATTGGAGAAGGAAATGGCAACCCACTCCAGTGTTCTTGCCTGGAAAATCCCAGGGACGGGGGAGCCTGGTAGGCTGCTGTCTCTGGGGTCGCACAGAGTCAGACACGACTGAAGCGACTTAGCAGCAGCAGCAGCAAGGAGGAAGTCATGGGAACCTCTGATTTATACCTAGTTGATGAGAAGTATAGATGACAACCTGGACTTGGGATTAGCGTCCGAAGTGGAGGGCAGCCTTGTGGGAGTGAACACTTTACCCGCAGAATCAGACGCTCTCTCCAGGTAGACAGTGTCAGAATTGAATTGAATAGTAAGACACACCCAGTTGGTGTCAAAGAATTGCTTGTTGCTATGAGGAAAACTCAACACACACACACAGGAGGTTGATGATCAAAACCTTAACTCCTTAGAAGAAAAGGCTTAAACTCCCTTGAGGAACTTTAAAGAAGATTTGAATAAAAGGCAAAATATACTATCCTCATGGATATGATGACTTAGCACTGCATAGATGACAATTCTCCCCCAAGTTAATCTATTAAATGTAATCTTAAATTTATATGGCAGAATAAAGTCCTTATACGGTTAAGAAAATGTTGAAAAGGAGGACTCACTCTGCTAGTTTAAAAAAAATATCTTATAAAACCGAAGTTAAAAACAACAACCAACACCACAGTGATACTTGTGCTGGCAATGGAACAGAAGTGAGAAGTCAGAATTAGATCTGTGTGAATGCTGCTACTTGGCGTGTGGAAGATATGACACCACAAATCGATAGGGGAGTTGGCTGTTGGCAGATGCCACTGGGAACACCGTTTCACCAAATGGAGCAAAAATCAAGCTGGATCCCGTGCTCACTGAATAATGGTCTCCCAAAAATGTCCGTGGGCTTCCCTGCTGGCTCAGATGGTAAAGAATCTGCCTGCAATGCAGGAGACCTGGGTTTGATCCCTGGGTCAGGAAGATCCCCTGGAGAAGGGAATGGCAACCCACTCCAGTATTTTTGCCTGGAGAATCCCATAGACAGAGAGCCTGGTGGCCTACAGTCCATGGGGTTGTAAAGAGTCGGACACCACAGAATGACTAACACCTTCACTTTCATGTCAAAGATGTCAACATCCTAACTCCCAGGACCTGTGACAATGTTACTTTCCATGGCAGATGGGATTTTGTAGAAGTGATTAAGTTGTGAAAGGGGGAGATTATCTTGGAGAAGGGAAAGGCTACCCTCTCCAGTATTCTGGCCTGGAGAATTCCATGGACTGGATAGTCCATGGGGTCGCAAAGAGTCAGACACGACTGAGCAACTTTCACTTCATGTCTTATCTTGGGTCCAGTATAATCACATGATTCCTTCAAAGTGGAAAACCTTACCTGTGGTTAGAGAGAGAGAAGCCTAGCACCAGTTTTTCTTTTTTCTTTGGAATCTAGGAAAGGGCCACAGGCCAAGGAATGCAGTTGGCCTCTAGAAATTGGAAAATGCAAGAAAATAGATTCTCTTTAAAATCTTTTTAGATTTTAAAGAGAACCGCCCTGCTAATACCTAGGTTATAGCCACCCAAAAAACTCATTTTGGACTTTTGACTGCCAGAACTGTAAAATAATAAATGTGCATGGTTTTTAAGTCACTAAATTTGTGGTAATTTGTTACAACAGCAATGGGAAGCTAATGCAGACCTCTGACTCACCATACACAGAAGTGAACTCCCAGTAGGTCCAAACCTAAATGTGAAAAATAAAATTACAAAACTAACAGAAGATTGTGCAGGAAAGTATCTTTGAGATTTTTGTTTAGGAGAAGACTTTTTGAACTGGAGCTTCAAAACACAAACCACGTATAGGAAAAAAATTTTTTTTCTGTCGAACACAGGGCACTATAGAGACAATTAAGATACAGGTGTCCAGCTGGATAAATACACCTGCAATATCTCAGATTGATGGAGGATTCATAATCAATAAACTCCTGCAAATCAGTTTCAAAATGACAAGCAACCTGAAGAAAAATAGGCAAAGATTATGAGAGTAGGAGGGTCCCGATGGTGATTCCGATCCTCACCCAAGTGTGAGAACAGTTGCAAGAGAAGAGCCGTGCTGTGGATTGACTTGTGCCCCCCACCCCATTCCTATCTGGACTCCGACCTAAGTTCCTCTACCCCAGCACGTGACCTTATTTGGAAATAGGGTCTTGCAGATATAGTTACTTAAACTGAGATGAAGTTACAGTGGAATCCACTGAGCCCTCATCCAAGAGGATCGGCACCCTTATACAAAGGGGAAATTTGGGTGCACACGAGGAGAATGCCGTCTGAAGATGAAGGCAGAAGGGGTGATGCTTCTACAAGCCTAGAAATGCCAAGATTGCCAGCCAACCATCAGAAACCAGGAGAGAGGCAGGGAACAGATTCTTCCCCAAGGCCCGCAGAAGAAACCAACTCTGCCAACACCTCGATCTTGACACCACTTCTGAACTCTAGAATTGCTACAGAATGCATTTCTGTGTGTTAGCTGCTCACTTTGTGGTGTTTTGTTATGGCAGCCCAGGAAACAAATACAGGGGAGTTAGCCTCTCCTTGGAGTGTGTATGTTGGGAGCATCTTGATCTGGTACCTGGTGATGAGTCTTGAGGGGGTTAACCAGGCTGAGGGAGGGGCTGTTCCCAAGAAGAGCATCAGGCTTCCTGGGCTCAGCCTGCTCTCCAAGTTTAAGAGGGGAGGAAGGCACAGGAAATGCTTGGTTGCTCTAGCATCAAATCAGGCGTCCCTGACTTATCGGACCAAATCCCAGGCCTGGATATTCTCAGCATCAGTCTCTGCAGTGCAGACAGCCCCATTCCAGTAAGGGAGGAAGATGAGGAGAAAACAGCTGAGTATCTGTACCTTCCTCCCCGTCTTCCCCACCTCGGAAGCTCAGTCCTGGGCATGAGAGAGCCAGCAGCTGAAGAAGACTCTTGAGAGTTCCTTGGACAGCAAGGAGATCAAACCAGTCAATCCTAAAGGAAATCAACTCTGAATGTACATTGGAAGGATTGGTGCTGAAGCTGAAGCTCCAATACTTTGGCCACCTGATGTGAAAAGGCAACTGACTCATTGGAAAAGACCCTGATGCTGGGAAAGATTGAGGGCAAGAGAAGGGGGTGACAGAGGATGAGATGGTTGGATGGCAATACCGACTCAATGGACCTGAGTTTGAGCAAACTCCGGGAGATGGTGAAGGACAGGGAAGCCTGGCATGCTGCAGTCTGTGGGATTTCGGAGTCAGACACGACTGGAGGACTGAATAACAACAGCAAGAAACAGGCTGGGAGGGAGAGGGCAGAGCAGCAGCCTGCGGTTTCATCTTTCAAACCAGAGCTGCTGGGGTTCCTGCAGCCACAGCACAAGAAGCTTGAGACCACCCCCAAGATCAGTGCTGGTGATCTCTGCTCTGAACACACACAGGGGTCTCCAAGGGTGGGGTCTGAGGCTGGGGGGTTGCTGATGGTGGGTTGTCAGCCTTTAACTTGGCCAGGAGGGACCCCTCCACCAGGGCCCAGCCAGAGGGCACTATGGGCACCCCGACTCTGCCCACGGTCCTCCTCCTCCACCCTGGCTTCCCCCCAGCCACGCCCACACATCCCCACTCCTTGCCTTCAGCCTGATCACTGCTCTTGAGTCACCCTCACTCCCACGACTGGGCATGGGGCTTGTTTTCTCTGAATTTCCTGCTCCATACACTTCTCTGGGCCCCCATAGCTCCTGACCTTAGCAAACCCCAGCCCTTGAGTCTCCACCTTGGTGCTGGCTGACCTGTCCTCCCCACCCCCACCCCACACTGCCTCCCCGCCCTTGGCTCTCTCCAGGAGGCACTGAGCTAATCAGGCTGATTATCGCCCAGGTCCAATTTCACTTTTCTTGGCTACGGCGCGCAGTAAATTTCCTCAGCCGCCAGGCTCCCCTGCGAGCCCTGCCTCTTGTCAGGCAGCCCGACTTAGGAAGCCGCCAGCTCCCCGCCTGCCGGCTGCCATATCATCACAGATGAATCAGGCTTGCCCAACCTGGGGCTGTAATCTAAACGCCATCGACAGTCACATCACCCTCAGCAGCAAGACACAACTGTCACGTCTTCCCGGGTCTAGTAAAATCTCTGGGGTTCTAAATGCCCAGACCCTTGCTATTAGTCTAAAGATTATACTATAATCTTTTAGAGCTGCATTTTAGAGGGTGCCTTGGAAAATCTCCCTCGTCTCTAGGCATTCTGAGAGCAGGTTAGTGGCATTAGTCTTAGTTTATCATCAGGAGATAGTCCTTGAACGTCCAGCTTTATTTTATACTTGACCCATTCCCAGGGTCTCTGCGTATCTGAAAGTGATCTGGAGAGATCCAGAGAAGGAGAGGGAGGAAGATGAGGATGTGTTCTTACCCCGAAACCCCAGCCCCCACTGTGATGAAAGAAGAAGCTCTTCTGCAGCGCTTCTCACAGTCTTGGCTGTGAGAGGGAAGGAAGTACAAATGCCCTGTTCTTGCATGGCCTGAATTGGTTCTAGGGCTTCAAGCACTGTGCTTTCTGTAGGATGGGAGATACCCATGTATGATGCGATTAGAGAACAAGTAAGAATTCTGGTTTGTCACGTTGACACAAGCCCAGAAGGAGGCTGAAGAAGGATGGATGAATGCAGCAGGGGATGTTTTTAAAGACTTTGTGGAGATGAGTCTTGATTCAATTAA
Source organism: Bison bison bison (assembly GCF_000754665.1). Lineage (NCBI taxonomy): Eukaryota > Metazoa > Chordata > Mammalia > Artiodactyla > Bovidae > Bison > Bison bison. The sequence continues at coordinate 70,018 of NW_011492100.1, read as the reverse complement.
ATTTAACAAGCATCAGTAGCATCCTCTGTGCACACGGCCCTGTGTCAGGCATTGTGGGAGCGGAGAGGGGAACAAAGGCACGACCTCACCCTGAGGGGACAGACTCAAGGGAAAAGCATGGGGTGATGTGAGAAGTATATATAGCGCTGTTAGGGAGTGCTGTGGATTGGAAACTTGTGCCCCCCCCGACCCAACCCTCAATATGATGGTTTTTGGAGATGGGGCCTTTGGGAGGTGGAGTGAGATGAGGTCATGAGGGCAGGGCCTTGGCCCCGTGGGATTAGAGCTCTTAGAAGAAGAGACACCAGACAGCTTGCTTTTTTGCCCCCTCCCCCATCTCTGGTGTGGACATGCACATAAAAAGCGGTCGTGTGAGCATATGACGAGCAAGGGGCCTTCTGCAAGCCAGGAAGAGAGCCTTCACCAGAAAGCAATCTTGTTGGCCCCTTGGTCTTGGACTTCTAGCCTCCAGAATTGTGGGAGAATCAAAATTCATTGTTTAAGCCACCCAGTAGGGTATTTTGTTGTAGCAGCCACAGCTAAGACAGAAAGACATAGGTGAGAGCTGTTAATCGTAAAGAGTTGTATCAAAGAAGACTTCCGGGAGGAAGTGGAACTGGAGTATCAGGATGAGTCAGGTCCTAGAGAGGAAGATGTGGGAAGGTTTGCAAAAAGACAGCTGTCTTTGAACCAGGAAGTGGGCCCTCACAAGACACAGAGCTCCTTGATCTTGGATTCCCCAGCCTTCAAAACGGTGAAGAATAAATATCTGTTGTTTTTAAGTCACCCAGTTCCATGGCATTCTGTTATAGAAGTCAGAATGGACTAAGACAGCCCAGTTTTAGGATCTGGGTAGTTTGATGGCAAATAGGAGCAAGAAGCAAGTGAAGTCTAAAGATTTCTCATGGGGGAGAAACTGAAGGATGCCTGCAGATGCTCCAAACGTCCATGAGGGGGCAGCAGAGCTTAGCCTCTTTCTTAGGTTAAGGTCTAACTGGTATGGCCTGTGGGAGACACCTTCCAGAACAAAATGAATCTTGAGCTGCATGGCAGGAACAGTAATAAAACATCCCAAAAATGTTAAAAATGACATCCATAAGGGATGCTTTACAAGCAACCTAGTTTTTATACAACAGAATGCAAAATTGTGACCAAATGGTCAAATATAATTTTTCCCAAATGTAACTCAGGGAGTTGATGAGAAAGCTGGAAAGAGAACCCAGGACTCTATCTTTTCAGATCTATGTAAAGCCACATGAGCCTATTTCTAGAAAGAGAACTTAGCTTTCTTGCATGAGGAAGTGCGTATCTGAGTCATGTGAGCCTGTGTGGCCCTGCCTCACTTGTGGCATCCTTGGGCTCAGCAAATGATGATGGGGGAGGTCAGGGACTGGCATGCTTCCTGGCTTCATACTTCCCTCTTGTCATCTGGAGGCCAAACTTATCGGAATCTATATCCCAGAGGAGAGGAGAGAGAGACTGCAGGTGAGAAACAGAAGCTTGCATAGGGCATTGACTGGAGAAAGGTCTGGGAACCATGAGAATTTTGATTAAGTTGTTTTTCTTGTTTTTATTTATTAGGTAGAGATGATGATCAGTTCAGTTCAGTTCAGTCACTCAGTCGTATCCAACTCTTTGCGACCCCGTGAATTGCAGCACGCCAGGCCTCCCTGTCCATCACTGACTCCCGGAGTTCACTCAAACTTATATCCATCGAGTCGGTGATGCCATCCAGCCATCTCATCCTCTGCCATCCCCTTTTCCTCCTCCCCTCAATCCCTCCCAGCATCAGGGTCTTTTCCAATGAGTCAACTCTTCACATGAGGTGGCCAAAGTATTGGGGTTTCAGCTTCAGCATCAGTCCTTCCAATGAACAACCAGGACTGATCTCCTTTAGGATGGACTGGTTGGATCTCCTTGCAGTCCAAGGGGCTCTCAAGAGTCTTCTCCAACACCACAGTTCAAAAGCACCAATTCTCTGGCATTCAGCTTTCTTCACAGTCCAACTATCACATCCATACATGACTACTGGAAAAACCATAGCCTTGACTAGACAGACCTTTGTTGGCAAAGTAATGTGTCTGCTTTTCAATATACTATCTAGGTTGGTCATAACTTTCCTTCCAAGGAGTAAGCATCTTTTAATTTCATGGCTGCAGTCACCATCTGCAGTGATTTTGGGGCCCCCAAAAATAAAGTCTGACACTGTTTCCCCATCTATTTCCCATGAAGTGATGGGACCAGATGCCATGATCTTAGTTTTCTGAATGTTGAGCTTTAAGCCAACTTTTTCACTCTCCTCTTTCACTTTCATCAAGAGACTTTTTAGTTCCTCTTCACTTTCTGCCATAAGGGTGGTGTCATCTGCATATCTGAGGTTATTGATATTTCTCCCTGTA
>NW_011492100.1:55567-66273 GCF_000754665.1 Bison bison bison | reverse complement strand
CACCAGCCTCCCCCGTCCCTGGGATTCTCAAGGCAAGAACACTGGAGTGGGTTGCCATTTCCTTCTGCAGTGCATGAAAGTGAAAAGTGAAAGTGAAGTCACTCAGTTGTGTCCAACTCTTAACGACCCCATGGACTGCAGCCTACCAGGCTCCTCCGCCCATGGATTTTCCAGGCAAGAGTACTAGAGTGGGGTGCCATTGCCTTCTCTGAGAAATTTGGCATCAGGACTTAATACACATAGAAGCGAAGCAAGAAGCTAGGGGTAGGGGATGAGGTCTTGAAAGTGTTCAGGGAGGTGGGGATAATGTCTAATTATGCAGCTGTAAGAAAGGGAGATCACACCCAATTCAGGAGCTGGATTTCAGGGAAGTTAGTAAATACACATGACTAAGTCCCTTCCAATGGAATGTGAGCAAAATGATGAATGCACTTCCAGACCTGATCCATTCAACTTCCCTGGTGGTACTGATTGCTCTTCCAGGTAGGGACGCAGGGTGAGGAGACCCAAGGGACTAGCAAAGCCTCGAAGAAGGAACCTAGATCCCTGAATCGCCACGTGGAAGAAAGCTACCTGCTAATCAGGAGCACAGTTATATAAGCAAGAAAATAAAGTCTTCTATTGTGGTTGAGCCATTATACATTGGGGGCATATTTGTTACAGCAGATTTTAAAATATCCTAACTGCTGCAGGGAAGGGTGTTGTTTAATCCTAGGAACAGATATTTGATAGAAAGACTCTTGTCTTGTCCTCAGTCATGTCCAACTCTTTGTGACCCTTTGGACTGTAGCTGGTCAGGCTCCTCTGTCCATGGGATTCTTCAAGCAAGAATACGGAAGTGGGTTGCCATTTCCTCCTCCAGGAGATCTTCCTGACCCAGGTATTGAACTTGTGTCTCCTGTGTCTTCTGCATTGTAGGCATATTCTTTACCTGCTGAGCCATCAGTCATCCTAAAGAAGTTCAGACTTTTAGTATTAATATTTTTGGATCAAATAATCTCCTTACATTTTGGATTTAATATGTTTGTAACACTCAAGAGAATTTGGCCTATTGGAATGTCCACCTTGATTTAAAGTATATAACTGAGTGATTGATTTAGACTTGTAATTTTATATTAAATCTTGCTGAGGTTGTAAACAGGGTTAGAACACTTAAGAGAACTTGAGATTCATCATGCTGTTCTGTGCTGTGTAGGTGCTCTGTTGTGTCTGACTCTTGGCGACCCCATGGACTGTAGCCTGCCAGCCTCCTCTGTCCATGAGGTTTTCCAGGCAAGGATATGGGAGTGGTTGCCATTTCCTTCTCCAGGGGTCATCATATAGGTGCATTTAATTTATTGGGTTTGTAAAATTAAGTGTGGAGAAAGCTTTAAAAAACACATTTAATTGTATTAGATTTATGGAACTTCTTGGGTAGTTGGAAAGCTTTTGTTTATTCATCAAAAAAGATGGAAATCTTTAAATAGGAAATGTAATGTATTAATTTTATAAATGCAACTGAAAACATTTCATAGAATTTGACTAGCCAAGAATGTGCTCAGTTGCATCAGTCTTTTCAGTCATGTCCAACTCTTTGCAACCCTATGGACTTCAGCCCGCTAGGCTCCTCTCTATACATGATTCTCCAGGTAAGAATACTGGAGTGGGTGGCCATGCCCTTCTCCAGGGGATCTTCCTGACCCAGGGATCAAACCTGTGTCTCTTTTGTCTCCTGCATTGCAGAAAGGTTCTTTACCCACTAAGCCACTTGGGAAGCCCAAGAATGTAAAATAAACACTAATCAAAGGCTTTCAACAAAGTGATTGTCCTTCTGCTTCTGGCCAAAATAGAGTAACAGGATTCCTGTTACTAGTCAGCTGGCTAATCAGTTAAAATAGGGAGATTATTCTGGATTATCAGGGTAGGCTCAGTATTATCTCATGAGTCCTTAAAAGCAGAAGAAACAGCAGAAAGGAAATCAGAGACATCTGAAGCGTGAGGGCACGCCGATGCTGGCTCTGCAGGTGGAGGGGACCTCCTGGCAAACTCGCTCCTGCCTATAACCGAAATCTGTTTGGAAGTGGATGCCTCCACGGAGCCCCCAGCAACGAACATGGCCTGGCTGATTCCTTAATTTCAGCCTGATGAGTGTCTAAGCTGAGAACTCAGCAGAACCACCCCTGTGCCCAGACTTCTGATCCACAAAACTATTGGATAATCAAAGGGTGTTGTTTGAACTAAATGTGTGGTACTTTGTCAGGGTAGTGATAGAAAACCAGCAGAGTCAGGTCTTGTCCTTTGTTGAAGGCAATCTGAATTTCCTTTTACAAACAACCTTGGATGGGTTTTTGAATGTACCGGTGGAGTAAATTCCTAAACATCGGAATCGCCCAGTGAAAGAGCATAAGTAATGTTGTGTTACTTCTTTCTGTAGAACGGTACCAGTTGCACTCCCTCCACCCCTCTGTGGCCGTGCCTGTTTCCCACACCCAATGTGCTAGCTAGCTTTTTGATTCTTGGCAACCGTTATATATTGAAATGTCCCTTCACCCCTCAAAAAAGGATGTATTGAAATTCTAGCCCTCAGTACCTCAGGATGTGACCTTCTTTGGAGACAGGTCTTACAGATGTAATGAAGTTAAAATGAGGTCCTTAGGATAAACCCCATTGTCTTAAAAAAAAATTCACAACCTAAAAGTTGAGAGTTATGTTTTATTCGGTGGGAACTTTTTAGGACTTCAAGTCTGGGAGGCAGCATCTCCAGCAACCCTGAGAGAACTGCTCTGAGGAGATGAGAGGAGGAGCCAGGTTGTACAGAAGTTTTGTGACAAAGGGCAGCTAGTCTGAACATCAAAAGATTATTGATAATTAAAGAAAACCAGATATCCCAAGTTAATGAATTTAGCACTTTTCTATGTATGGGAATGGCTTCCCTGATAGCTCAGTTGGTAAAGAATCCCCCTACAATGCAGAAGACCCCGGTTCAATTCCTGGATTGGGAAGATCCCTTAGAGAAGGGAAGGGCTACTCACTCCAGTATTCTGGCCTGCAGAATTCCATGGACTATATAGTCCATGGGGTCACAAAGAGTCAGACACAACTGAATGAATTTCACTATATATGGGAAGGGCTCCTCAGGTAGCTCAGTGGCAAAGAATCCATCTGTCAATGGTGGAGACGCAGGAGACACAGGTTGGATCCCTGGGTCAGGAAGCTCCTCTGGAGAAGGAAACGGCAACCCACTCCAGTATTCTCACCTGGAGAATCCCATGGAGAGAGGGGTCTGGCGGGCTACAGTCCATGGGATCACAAAGAGTCAGACATGACTGAGCCACAGAGCACATATGGGAATATGCAAGAGTCTGGGCTCACTAAAGTCATTCCTTTTATATACATCTCAGCTACTGGGGCCGGTATCCTGTGTTTTTCACATCCTATGCCTGCTTTCTCAGGGTTTACTGTAGGGGTGGGAAGGGCTGCAGCCTGATGGCTGCTGGATAGCAGGTATTCCTCTCTTTCCTGAGGACTCAGGAGCTCACAACTGAGAGCTGCTATCTCTGATGACTGTGGCATCCTTGTGTACTGATATGGCAGGAAATACTCCATTTCTCAGTTCAGTTCAGTCACTCAGTTGTGTCGGACTCTTTTCAACCCCATGGACTGTAGCATACCAGGCTTCCCTGTCCGTCACCAACTCCCGGAGCATGCTCAAACTCATGTCCATCGAGTTGGTGATGCCATCCAACCATCTTATCCTCTGTGTCACCGTTCTCCTCCTGCCTTCAATCTTTCCCAGCATCAGGGTCTTTTCTAATAAGTCAACTCTTGGCATCAGGTGGCCAAAGTATTGGAGCTTCAGCTTCAGCATCAGTCCTTCCAATGAATATTCAGGACTGATTTCCTTTAGGATTGACAAATGATCTCCTCGCAGTCCAAGGGACTCTCAAGAGTCTTCTTCAATACCACAGTTCAAAAGCATCAATTCTTCAGTGCTCAGCTTTCTTTATGGTCCAATTCTCACTCACATACATGGCTACTGGAAAAAACCATAGCTTTGACTAGATGAACCTTCATCAGCAAAGTAATGTTTTTGCTTTTTATTTTTTTTAATATAAATTTATTTATTTTAATTGGAGGTTAATTGCTTTACAATATTGTATTGGTTTTGCCATACATCAACATGAATCCACCACAGGTATATACTATCTAGGCTGATCATAACTTTTCTTCCAAGGAGCAAGTGTCTTTTAATTTCGTGGCTGCAGTCACCATCTGCAGTGATTTTGGAGCCCAAGAAAATAAAGTCTGTCACTGTTTCCATTGTTTCCCCATCTATTTGCCATGAAGTGATGGGACTGGATGCCAAGATCTTCACTTTTTGAATGTCAAGTTTTAAGCCAGCTTTTTCACTCTCCTCTTTCACTTTCATCAAGAAGTTCTTTAGTTCCTCTTCGATTTCTACCATAAGAGTGGTGTCATCTGCATATCTGAGGTTATTAATATTTCTCCCAGCGATCTTGATTCCAGCTTGTGCTTCATCCATTTCTCACCCTAACCCAAAATGGCCGGTGTCCTTCTCAAAAGGGAAAATTTGGACACGCTCATGCACATGGAGAAGGACAAGAAGATAGAGACAGAGATCAAAGTGATAGGGCTGCCAGCCAAGGAACACCAGAAGTCAAAGTGTTAGTTGCTCAGTTGTGTCTCACTCTTTGCAACCCCAAGGACTGTAGCTTGTCAGGCTCAGGCTTCTCTGTCCATGGGATTCTCCAGGCAAGAATACTGGAGTGGGTTGCCATTTCTTCCTCCAGGATATCTTCCCGATCCTGGAATTGCAGGCAGATTCTTTCTGAGCCACAAGGGAAGCCCTGTGATTGCTGACAAATCACCGGAAGCCAGAGGCAGAGGCCTGGAACAGATCCTTCTCTCCTGCCTTTGGAGGGAGCACAGCCCTGCTGATACCTTGGCTTTGGACTTCTGGCCTCTGTAACTGTGAGCCAATAAATTTCTGTTGTTTTAAGTCATCTGTTTGTGATACTTCGTTGCTACAGCCCTAGGAAACTGGTAGAGCCAGGAAACGGATTAAAGAGAGGACTGCTGTGTAGTTTGACTTAAGATCCCACATGCTGGGAGGGTGGTGGGTGGGCACCTAAGCCAGCTTGCCACAACTACTGAACCTGCACTCCTCAACTAGAGAGCCCACAAACCACAACGTAGATTCCAAGTGATGAAACTAAGAACAATAAGTCAATAAACAAATAAAGACCACATTAAAGGAGTGCAGGCCCTCACACGCCCTAAACTTTATCAGCAACCCCACCCTTGAGTCATTGCTATTAAGTATTAGTTGCTAAATCTTGTCTGACTCTTTGCGACCTCATGGACTGTAGTCCACCAGGCTCAGGCTCAGGGGACCCAGATTCAGTCCTTGGATTGGGAAGATCCCCTGGAGAAGGGAATGGCAACCCACTCCAGTATTCTTGCCTGGAGAATCCCATGGACAGAGGAGCCTGGCAGGCTAGAGTCCATGGGGTCACAAACAGTTGGACATGACTGAGCAACTAGCACTTTCATTTCTATAAAGCTTCTCAACAAATCCCTCCCAGGTTGGGACATGGTTTCCAAGGGCAGAAGCGTGCCTTTTCCCATTTGCCTGGCAAAGCAATAAAACTGTTGTTTTTTAATTTACCCAAAAGTCTGTCTCTGAGTTTCAATTTGGCCCCAGGGCAAAGAGGCTGAGTTTTTGGCATCACCCCCACCCACCCACCTCCTTGCTCCCCGTTTGGGCCTCCATCCCGAACAGTCCTCTACATCACAGCTAGAGTGATTGTTTCAAAACACATTCGTCAAGTGACTTCTGTGCTGCAAACTCCTCGGGGCCTCTGTTACGGGTTGCATGGTATCCCCCCTCCCCAAATTCAGACAGTGAAGTCCTAACCCCTAGTACCACAGATGCTGACATTGGGAAATAGGGTCATTGCAGATATAATTAGCTCAGATGAGGTCACACTGGAGTAGGGTGGGACCCTAATCCAAAATGACTGGTGCCCTTGTAAAAAGGGGAAGTTTGAACGCAGACACAGAAGGTCACATGAAGGTAAAGGGAGACAACAGGATGATGTGGCCACAAGCCAACATCGACACCCAGCGGCCAGAAGCCAGGGGAGAGACCCGGAACAAACCCTTCCCCGCCCGCCTCAGAGAGAGCACAGCCCTGCTGACAGCTTGGTTTTGGACTTCTGGCCTCTGTGACTGAGACAATAAATCCCTGTTGTTCTAGGCCACCCAGGTTGTGATAATTTGTTAAGGCAGTCACGGGAAGTGAACACACTTTCTGATCACCTGTTGCTGCCAGGGTGGGTTTGAGAGGAGATAAGTTAATGGAGACCCCCAGGAGAGCTCCTCAGAGGAGGAGGGCCTTATTCCGGGTTGGGTAGGGGTGTGGGAGTGATAGAGGCTTGAGTCTAACTTCCCCAGACTCTCTCAGCAGGAGGACGAGAGTAGGACAGCAGTGGAAACAGGGACCATGGGCGAGTGAAAGGACCCGGGTAGGATGGGGGTGGGCAGGGAGAGGAAAGGGAGTGGGTGGGAAGGACAGAGGGGCCTGCTGTAGGCAAAGGGCTTAGCAACCAGTCCTGGGTCCCATTTGTGCCGGGTGTGGGCAAGGAGAAGGCACTTGGCAAGCCTGGACATACCTGCCCTGGGCTGAAAGGACATTGTGTTTCTTTCACGTCCAATATAACCAGGGGTGTGCTGCAGGGGAGGGCAGTGGGAACGGGTGTGTCTGTCGGGACAGGGCAAGGCCGGGCAGAGGCCTCTAGAGTGTTTCTTAAGGCCCTTGCCTCAGCCACGTAGCCTGAGGAAGTATATATGGCTCTGGATCCCCAGAGAAAAAATGTGGGAGAATCAGATGCCACTCAAAGCTGGCCAGGGGTCTCCAGACTAGTGGATGGCAGGCCCAGAGAGAGGACCACAGAATTCAGGAGCAGAGAGTCGGAAAGGCTCCACTTCCCAGACGGGAAGTGGAGACTGAAGCCAGAGATGCAATGAGTCCCAGAGTCCAGAATGTGGTTAGAGCCTAAGGGGTGATGGGGGAAGGTGGGAAGAAAAGAAGAAGAAAGGGAGAGGGAAGGGAAGAGAGGGCCAGAAAGAGGGCATGGAGGAGCAGGAAGAAAGGAAAAAGGCAGGGGGCGGAGGGATGAGAGGGACCCAGAAAGGCCTTCCCTAAGGTGTATCATGGGGCCCCAGATGCCACCATTGTCTGGAAGGCATTGAAAATGCCAGGACTGGGAGGGAGGGTGCCATTCTTCCTACTGATAAGATATCAGCTTCTGGTGATGTTATCCTGGGAAAATCTGTGCCAAGGGACAGCAGAATTCAAATCAGTGATGAATCTGCCCTTTAGAGCAAGCCAAGCCACTGTCCCACTCTGCCCAGCCTCCCTCCCCCTCTTCCCACCTCCACCCTCTTCATTGGCCCCCTCAGCTCTCAGGTTGGCTCCCAAAGAAGGCCTTGCCTCCTGCGGGCAGGTTTGGACTGAGGAGGCCATGGCCTCTCTGATTACGCTCAGGGATACTTTCCCCCTACCTCCCACTCCATTTCCACCTTGAAGGAGAGCTGTCCACAGTCTGGGGCAAGGGGATAGGAGCCCCCCCACCACCATCCCCTGGTTCTGGGGCTGTGAGCTCAGGGCAGGACAAAGTCAAGGACGTGGCTGCTTGAATGATATTGACAGGGTCCAGCGTGAGCCCCCAAGTCTGCCCCAAACTCCCTTCCCTCCCACCCAGGCAATCGCAGGATGACAACCCAAGGAGAGTGGGAGTCCTGAAGCCTACAGTTTGATTTTGGCCTTTGTCCCCTTCCCTCTTTCTCTGGGAGCAGATGAGGGGCAGAGGGGATCTTGGAGGGTCCAACTAGGACCCACTATCATCTTCTGCTGAGTTGAGCCCAGTTCCATGGCCATGAAGCCCAGAAAGGCTGAATTGGAAGGAGTCCTAGAGGCCCCAACCTTTGTTCTTCAGGGGGAGAAACTGAGGCCAGAGACAACCTGAGTTGCCCCATGGTACACAGCTTCTTCCAGGCAGGATTAGAGTCAGGGTTAGGTTAGATAAGGTTAGGGTTTGTTCCCAAACCCTATCTTGTGTCCATTTGGCTACAGCAGTAGCTTTTCACCTGGTTCAGGGTTGTCTGACAGCTCTGTGACATCCTTGGGGCACAAGGTAGGGATAGGGTGAAGCAGACATGGTCAGGGCAAGGGTTGGAGAGCAGAGGCATGAGGCATTTGAAGAGCCGACTCTTTGAAAAAGACCCTGATGCTGGGTAAGATTGAAGGCAAAAGAAGGGGCAGTAGAGGATGAGATGTTTAGATAACATCACTGGCCTGAGGGCATGAGTTTGAGCAAACTTTGGGAGATGGTGAAGGACAGGGAAGCCTGGCGCACTGCAGCCCATGGGGTTGCCAAGAGTCGGACGCAACTGAGAGACTGAACAACAAAACGGAAGAGAGAACCTGGGCATCTGGGGCAGGGGTGGAGGGGAGAGGGGAGAGGAGGGGCACACTCATGGTGTAAGGACAGATCCCAGCACTGGCTGAGCATCTGTCATGTGCCTGGGGTGTTGTCTGGGGGCTTCTGTCTGCTTCTCCAGCCCTGACAAGTCAGCTTTCTTATTCTCCCTTTTTGGAACGGAAACTGAGGCTGCAAGAGGCCAACTCAGACTAACTCTAAAGCCCTGGCTTTCCCTCCAGACCTCGCTGGGGAGAAGAGAGGAGTAGGCAAAGGGTAGGAGGTTGAGAGTACCCCCACCTGGGACCCCAGGATGCAGCCTTCCCTGGGCATGGGCAGGTCCAGGACCCCGCAGGGCTGAGGCTGTGAGAGCAATGGGGGGGTGGGGATCAGTCACCATGGAGAGGGGCAGGAGCCGAAGGAAAACAGGCAGCAGACAGAGCGTCGTCACCAGTCTCGATTTCAGAGCCTGGAGGGCAGTGCACCTGCCCTTCACCCTTCAGGGAATTAGTGAAACAAACATTGGTCAAGGAACCCCAGAAATAAATGGGTCCCAAGCCCTTTGATCCCGGAGACACTGGAGAGCTGGGGCCAACCAAAGGCAGTCTGGGAGGCTTCACTGATGACTGGGAGTGCGAGAAGCCCTGTTTCAGGCCAAAGGGCAGAGGGAAGGGGAGGTCCTCCCTGGTGACACAGCACATAGGCACACAGGCCATCTGATCTGTAGGGCACAGGGCCTGAAGTGGCCTGGAAGAACTAGGGGGCCCTGGAGGGAAGCGGAAGGTGGAGGAGAGGGTGGGCCTGAGCTTGCGAGGAGAGGGTGGGCCTGAGCTTGCAAGGAGAGGGTGCTTTTGACTCCAACCCCGGGAGTGGAGACCTCCTCCCCTCTTCTCAAGCTGGTTTTACTACTGCTCAGGGTACCCCAACAGGTCATGGGTGCAGGCCAGTGCCCAGCCCCAGGAGGGCTGAGAGTTTTCGGGTCTGAGGGGTTCGAAGGTAAGCACAGCCCCTGGGGTCATCTGAAGTGACCTTGGCCCCTCTCAAGGTCAGCAGGGCAACATGCTCACTCTTCTGCCTTCTGGGGACTCCCGCTCCTCCTTCCCTTGGCCCAAGGTCCACTCCCGGATGTGACCCCAAGCTCAGCTGCCGCAGAACCCTCTGGCAGAGGTGGGCCTGATCCAGCCCGGGCTTGGAGCAGACGAGGGGCCCCGGGCTCCACACGTGGGCACAGGAAGGGGCCCAGATGTGGTGTCCAACCCTGCAGTGCTCTTCCAAGAAGGACCTTCCCAGACTCGCAGGCCTCCCTGCAGGGGAGGGGAAGAGACTGCTCTGGCCATGCTCAGCTCTATAAGACTTGTCCTTTATTGGCAGGAAATTCCTGCATAGGTGTCACAAGTGGAGTAAACAATTGGAGTAAACACAAGTGGAGTAAACACAAGTAGAGTAAACATAAGTAGAGTAAACAAGATGCTTCTGGGCTCCTGGCTGGAGGGCAAGGGAGCAGAGGGCGTTGGTTCCCAGCAGTGAGGACAGGGCAAGCCCGCTCTCTCTGAGAGGGTCATCCTCGGGCCTGACAACTTCGGACTTCAGGTTCCTCTTGGCAGCCTGGGGCCGTGGAGGGCTCTGTTGGCCGCAGCCTCATCACCCAGATCTGAGTGAGGGGTGGCAGTCCCTGTCCCCATCACTGAGCAGTTGTCACCACTGTGGGCCTCTGAATGTGGAGCTGGGGAGGGTGGGAGAGAGGAGGTGAGACCAATGGGGGCCCCAGTGATGGCCGTGTCCAGGGGTAGTGAGCTGCCTCTGGGCCGGAGGGAGGCCCACCCTCCCCAGGCAGCCCCAGGCAGTGGACAGAGGAGAGAAGCCCCTAGCTGTGGGGGAAGGGTGCGGGGAGTTGGGGGTTCCTGAGTCACCTCTGTAGTGGGGTCCACGCTCCTCAAGGAGGGCTGGAAGTTTCTGTAGATGTTTTCAAGGCCAAACGTGTCCCCCTTCAGATCCTGACCTGTAAAGAGAGGTACTGGGGTGAGAGTGAGCCTGGGGGAAGCAGAAGAGACACACAGGATGGATTGTTTGCAGTAAAAAGGATGGGCTTGGGGAGTTGGCCCCACAGCTGCGCTAAACTCCTTTCCCACTGCCCATCCATCCTCCCCCCAGCCCAGCTTATCAGGGATGCAGAAGAGGGGCTGGGGAGGTGGCCCGGGATGACTCAGGGACAGGAGGGGATGG
>NW_011492100.1:42414-55467 GCF_000754665.1 Bison bison bison | reverse complement strand
GCCTTCCGACATGCGCCACGGGCAAAAGTCGAGGCCTGGTGAGTGGGTCCCCAAGGAGTCACTTGGTTTAGGGTGGGTAGGAGGGCGAGACTGCCTGGGGTCAACGGGCACACTTCCTCATAGCAACGGTAGCGACAACAGACAGAAGCAACTGTGCCTGGAATCTTCTTGTGTGAGTTGGCATGAGTCCAGCACTCCCTGTCTCCATCATGCAAAGAAACTCGCTCCTCAACCTTCAGAACCGGGTTTCAGGTCCACCTGGCATCTTCCTGATCATTCCTTTGCTCCCTCCCTCAAGATCCTCCCCCACCGTCTGCCCTCCTCGCCTGCTCTCCCCAACAATGTGGGCTGAGCTAAGCTGACTCCCCAGCACTGCCCGTAGGCCACAGGCCTCTCTGCAGACTTCAGACTGGCCTGATCTGGGGTATCTTCCCTCTGCACTTAACTGCCCACTGCCCCCCGTCTCCGTCATCCCCTCCCAGAGCCTGCAAACGACAGGCCCTGCCCAGCTAGCTCACTGGCATCTGAACTATGCTGACTGCTGTCCACACCTCCTGGTCCCCACCGTCCCCCCACTCAGCCTCATCATCCCTGGCCTGCATTAGTGTGCTGTTCGCTCCCTGAACTCCCCACTTTCGTGTGTCCCCCTCAAATCCTCCTGAATGAGCCACCCAAAATGCACGTCTGGTCCCCCTCCCTTCAAGCTCCTCCAATGGGTCCCCCCACCATGGGCCACTGACCAGTCCTGACCTAGCTCTGTCACTCTCCCGCCCCACTAACCCGCCCTTGGTTCCCTACAGGCCACTTCTTCTCCACCTCCACGCCCTTTCTTCAGCAGAGACCCTTGCCTGGAAAACCCCTCTCCCTTCCCATCCTGGGACACGGCCTCACTTGGCCATGGCCCGTCATCCCACTGTGTGTGAGACACGCTGGGGCTGGGCTCTGGGGAAGGATCAGGCTCTCAGTCGTTATGAGCAGCTCTGGTAGCCAGAGTGGGCTGAACCCACGGGAAGCTCCGTGGAAGGACCGCGTGTGAACTGGATCTTGGAAACAGTGGGATGGGGATGTGCAGAGATTCAGACGACCAGAAGCAGCACAGTCTGCAAAGCGGTGGGCCACAGACTGGAGTGCAGGGAACTTGATGGGGAGAAGCCAAGTAAAGGCTGGAGGGTCAGCAGGGCTGCCCATGGGGACTCGGGGTCAGGAGGCTGCAGACTGTCTGGCTATTACGGCAGACGCAGGACTGGCTGGCAGGACGTGTGTGCGTGTCACCCACAGCCACTGGGAGTCTGACTGGTACTTCTCCACGCCGCCCCCACCCCCACCAGCCTGCCCCGCCTTGGCCCCTGATAAGATCTACCTTCCCAGATGCTTGTGTTCTCAAAACTGCCAGGGTAGCCTGCATCTTGCCACTCTCGAGACACGTCGTACTCTTGCCTCCTGACAGAAATGACATGAGCAGCTGATGACGGAGAGGTGGGGGAAGGGCTCAGAGACCTCTGATCTCGGCCTCCAGAAGAATCTGCTCTGGCCAAGCCCTGAGTCAGGGAGGGAGGGGCCTGCCCCCAGTGGCAGGGGTAGAAACCGAATAGACATCCTGGAGATGTCCCCATCGCCTGCCCCCCACCCCCACCCCTCAGTGACCTTATCTGTGAGCTGGGGGCATCGGACTAGAGTCAGGGCAGTTTCCTTTGCCTGCTGGCAGGGCTCTGTACAGAACATTACTCAGTCTCTTACAGCTGGGAAGAGAGCGATCATTCCCAGCGTCCTAGTGTGACAGTGCTGCTCTGTGGCAGCCAAGGTGATAAGCACCAGGTAATTTCATTACACAATCCAGTTTCAGTACATAAGTCTCTGTTTCCATTTCTCTGCCAAGTGGATATGTCTTATCAGATCGCAGGCTGCCCTCTGCTAGACACAGAGCTGGGAGGGACCAGCAGGAACTAGGAGGGACTCGAGGGTGTGGGGCAGGGCCTCACCCACCCCTGTTGGGCCTCAGCAGGGCCTCAGGTATTCTGACTATGGTCACCTCTCCCCCAGGCCCAGCCTTGGAAGCTTACCTGTGCAGTTTTCTCTGGGATCGGCTGAGTAAGACGATCAGGACCACCACCAAGACCACCAGGAGTGCCACCACGGCCCCCACAATCCCATATACCATGCTCTTGCTGGTGCTGGATTCACAGGTCTCCCCCGAGTACCAATGTGTGTCTGAGTTCAGGCATCTGGGGACACACACAAGCTCAGGCCAGTCCACCAGCTTCCCTCACCCACCCAATTTCTGCACCCCCTGCCCCCTGCCCCTGAAAAAAAAGATCAATGTCAAAGCACAGGAAACCATCTCACCCACTAAGGGCAGCTGCTGGGCACCCTCCCTGACTCCCCAAGTCTAACGGGTGGTGAGTGGGTGCAGGGACCGCAGATCCACAGAGCAGAATCTGAGAGGGCCGGGCACCTCATCCCACGCATGTAATGTTCACCCACGTAATCGCTAAGCATGTAATCGCTAAGCACAGTAATCGTTAAGCAGCTGGCACTTGGATGGCCTGTCACCATGTTTTATATTTTGTACTTTAGTTTAAGACGTAGCACACCAGCAAGGAGGTGATAATGGCATGGTGGCATGGTGGCTGGGATGTTGTTAGGGACATGAATGATAGATGAAGAGAGAGGTCCAGAGATACAGATTTGCAATTGATAACTGGAACTTTTTCAGAAAGGGGACTGCTTGGTTCTATGAGGCCTGTGTATGTAATCTGTACCTCCCGCTCCCATGGTATATGGGAGTGGGAGGTGGGAGACCTGGGAAGAGGAAAGAGGGATGTAGAGGCTGGGCTGGAGGTGCCTTGTGAGCTCTGTCCACCCTCACCCTGCACTCTTGGATGACCTTCAGGGAGAGTGGGACCCTACTACCAGAGAGGGCAGATGCTGGCCTAGAGGGAACAGCACTTACACACAACGGGGGCCGCTTTGCTGCAGCTGGCACCTGCCGTGGTGACAGTCCATTTCCGACTTTGTCCCTGGGGTGCACTTGGTCACACAGGCCAGCTTACCATCCAGCTCATCCACGTAGTAGAACTGGGCGAATTCCTTCGCAGCTTTCTTAGTGCATTGCTCTGGGGGCAGGTGGGGGGCCAGCAGGAAGTGTCAGCCAGATGAACCCGTCCCTAGGCCCCCCCACCCTGCAGGTTTACCGTCCACTCTCCATGGAGCTGCTCACCTTGCGGGTCAAAGTCGACCTTCACGGAGTCCACAGAGGTGGCCGTCTCATCGTAGCACAGGAGTGAGAGGCCTGCCCAGAGTGGTGAGAAAGAGAAAAACAGATGTGCCTCCCCCCGCCCGCTGGAAGCAGTCAGCCTCCCCTTTCCTCCTTGCTGTGACCAAGACTAGTAGATGCAGCTGAGGCTGTGGGCTGGCTCTGAGGGGGTCACTGGGGCTGCTGACCACCTCAGCCCAGGACTGAGAGGGGCTGCTGGGAGCAGCGCAGAATATGGGGAAGGTACCCAGGCTTGACATCTGGATTCCTCGAGGGAGGTCTCTGGAGTTCCAGAAGAGATGAGAGATGCAGGACGTGGGCGTGGGCCTGAGACCTCCCTAAGGGGCCCCACCCATCCTTTCACCACCAACATCAAGGGGTTTTCGGGGGGCTTACTTTTGCACTCTTTAGAATTCCCGTGTAGCTGTCCAGTCTCATTCATAATCTTGGCCCTTACAATCTTAGTGAGGTTTTCAAACAGCTCCAGGTACCCCGAAGTATAGTTGGCCTCCATGATGACTTCGTGTTCCACCATGATGCTGCCCCGACTGGAACCGAGAGTCATCAGTCAACCCTTGTTGCCCGCCCTCCCAGCAAGTGGGGCCCAAGAAGCAAGAAGGGTGATGAGAAACAAATAGTCATGTGACCCAGGGGTGGGACAGAATATAGACTCTTCCCTCCAGCAGTTAACAACCTAGAGGGAGGCTACAATATAAGCCTGGGATTACAATATATGCCAATGGGTGAAATTCATTTCTGAAAATGGAGGCTGTTGGGCAAAGATGTGGAGGAATGGAACCCTTGTGCATCAGTGGGAAAGCAAACTGGTATAGCTACTGTGGAAAACAGTATGATGGTTCCTCAAAAAATGAAATATAGAATGATCATGTGATCCAGCAATTCCACCTCTGGGTATCCACCTCAAAGAATTGAGAGCAGGGGCAGGAGGAAATATTTGTACACCCATGTCCATAGCCATCTTATTCATAACTAAACAGTGGAACCAATCAATCTAAGCGCCCATCAGCAGATGACTGAATTAACAAAATGCAATGGTATATTACATACAATGGAATATTATTCAGTCTCTAAAAGAAAGGAAATTCTGAGACATGCTGCAACATGCATGAACCTTGAGGACATTATGCTAAGTGAAATAGGCCAGTCCAAAAAGGATGAATACTGGGTGAGTATTTATGAGTAGTAATATGATATCCCTGAAGTAATCAAATTCAGAATAGAGGCAGAAGGCAGCATGGCGATTGTCAAAGGTGGGATGAGGTGGAATTGGGAGTTACTGTTTAATGGATACAGAGTTTCAGTTTGGGAAGATGAAAAAGTTCTGGAGGACTTCCCTGGTGGTCCAATGGTTAAGAGTCCACCTGCCTGTGCCAGGGACACAGGTTCAGTCCCTGGCCTGGGAAGATTCCACATGCTGTGGGGCAATTAAGCCTGAGACTACTTAAGTTCGCTTGTGCTAGAGTTCATGCTCAGCAACAGGAGAAGTCATGCGATGAGAAGCACATGTGTCACGATGAGACAGCAGACCCTGCTTGCCTCAACTAGAGAGAGTCCCCCACAGCAATGAAGACCCAGTGCAGCCAAAAAAAAAATTAAAAAGTTCTAGAGATGGACAGTGGTGGTGGTTGTACAACAATGTGAATTTACTTAATGCTGCTAAACCATATACTTAACATGGTGAATTCAGTGGCTAATGACAGATTTTATGTTATGGGTATTTCACCACAGTGAACATATTTTAAATGTAAACATTTAAGACAGAAGCTAATGGATTGCATTTTGAAAACCAAATAAGTAAACTTTTAGATATGAAGAAACATGAGGGCACTTTAGAAATGTTGGATTCCAACTCAGAAGCTTCTTGTTAGATGGTCGGCAATGCTCTGAGCAGAGAGCTCCCGAGACAAGGTCCATCACTACCCACAGTCCTTGTGGCAAAGAAATCGGAAGCAGGACCCAGGAGGACCTAACCCAATAAAATCCTGGGTCAGAATGGAGACAGAGACCATGGCTCTGAGGCTGGGTGTGGGTGGAGGATGCTGGGTTATGGAACACCACGGGTTCTTGATATGTTGGTAACTGACATGCCCCAGGCTCCCTCCTCACCCTTCTGTCTGCTTCTTCCCATCCTCCTCTGGGAGCTCTGCTTCTCCTGCCCATCCGTTAAATATGGATGCTTCCCATGCTTCTGTCCAGGGACAGCTTCACTTCCATGCTGTGACAATTGCCCTAGCCATCTGGTCTACTCCCCGAGCTTCCAGTGATGCCTGTCTGGGGACATCAATGCTGATGTCTCTGCTATAGACCCTTACTATCATACATTTGACCACCAGCTGCTCCATCACTTGACATGGCTGGGCCCCAGACACTTGAGGCTTAACAAGGCCCATGTCAAACTCATCATCTTCTTCTATTGTCCTGCTCCTTCTTATGCTCCTCATCTCAGCCAAGGGCAACCCACACTCCCAGAAGCCCAGAAATCTGGTGTCATTCCTCCTTTTCTTCAAACACCCATCAAAATCCAGTGATCTGCTGGTCCTGCCTCTTAAAGACCTTTAACACTGGACTACTTTCCTTCTTCATTAACACCTCTCAGGCCTAGGCTACTATTGTCTCCCTCCTCTGTCCATCCATTCTCAACCCTGCAAACAGATCTCATGGTCTGCAGTGCAAAGCATTTACTCTGCCACATGGGCAGATGATGCTTCACATGTAAATGAGCATGTGTCACTTTTCCAACCTCCTCTCCCACCACAGCCCCTTTGTCTTTAAGAAGCCAAATGTGCTTTGTGTTCTTAGAATCTGAGCTCCTTTCTCTTACCTGTAGGCACATCATGGATTTCCTCTTGTAACACTCTCCCACTCCCTTGCCTCTAGTCGGCCCATTCCTCATCCTTCAAGCCTCAGCTTAGCTGTATCTTCCTCCAGGAAGATTTCCCTCAGTCTCACTGACCCTGCATTCAGGACCTCTCCCTCTGTACCTCGTGTGTCTCTTATAAGTCTAACCTCAGTAACTGAGTTATCATAACTACCATAACTCTAGCTACCATAACTCTAGCTAGCTACCTGTGCTCTGCCCTTCTAAGCACCATGAAGAGCAGAACCCAATGTTCCCAGCACCTAGCACAGGGTAGACTTCCAATATTAACTTGATAAATGGATGAATGCTGAATGGATGAATGCTGAATGAATGAATGCATGGTCTCAGAGCCCTCAGGTGTTGCTTTTTTTGACCCAGCCAGGTACTGATACTCTAACCATTTATGATAGGAGGAGGCAGGAGAGCAGACAAGAGAGAAGAGCTTCCCACAGTCTATAAACCTTCCCACCCCCATACTCACAGCAGTCTTTTGACATTCACGCCTCTGTATTGGGGAAAGTTGTTGCCCCTGTAAACTTCATCCATCTGAAAGAAACAAGACAGCTGAGTTCTTAGAAGCCTGGAATGTGCAGCAGTCCCTGTTCTCTGTGCTGGGGGAAGTCCCTCAGAACCTCCTTTCCCCAAGGAGTCCCTGTATTCAGTTCAGTCAACTCAGTCGCGTCTGACTCTTTGCGACCCCATGAACTGCAGCACACCAGGCCTCCCTGTCCATCACCAACTCCTAGAGTCCACCCAAACCCATGTCCATTGAGTCGGTGATGCCATCTGCCCATAGGAAAGAAGGAAGGGGGTGCATAGGGATGTCCCCTCTTCCAGGATTCACATCAGGGAATCTAGGCTTCCTCTCCTCTTACCCGACTCTTGAATACTTGAACGAAGTTCTTGTATGCAGCAGAGGAGTTGTCCTTTAGGTCATCTGTGAAATTCCTGTTAGTCACTTTCACTTTCAGGTCTACAGTGGCGTTGATTTTCTGGGGAGTCTCTATGGAAACAGGGCATATTATGCATGAGACAGCAACCTCACAGTAATGCCTTCCAGGAATAGCTAATTCTTCATTTGTTGGCTTTATGGGAGAGGAGAAAGTGTGTAGGGAGGCAGACAGAAACTCAAAAGGCAGGTAGGAGTAGCTGAAACATTTGCCCCTTATCTCTGAATACCAGGAGGAGCTACTAGTCAGAATCTTGATTCAGTGAGACCTGACTGGAGGGCACCAGATGATCATTCAGATGAGAGAGGCAAGTTAACTAGTGAAAAGGGCTCAGAAGTGGGATGCAGGAAATCCATGCTCTACCTGCATTTTGGCCTGGGTGAAAGTCACATTTTCTTCTCTACCTGCACAATTAGGCAATGGTAGCAAATGAATCTTCCAGTGTTGCCCTCCTATTTTGAATGGTTAAGGGATGTGGAAATGATCTACAAGTCTCAAAAAAGGTCTTTACCTATGGAGAAGTATTCCTTGAGGGATTTACACTGGTAACCAAGGTAGCCTTGGGGACAGATACATTCTTTTCCGTTCCAAATGCCCCCATTGTAGCACTGCCCTGCAAAGAGGTAGAACATTCCAGAGGTTACCATGGAAGCCCAAGACACAAAACATCAACTCTCGTTCCAAGTCCCATCATTCAGACATTGCACTGAAAGATGGAAATGGGACTAGATAATCATGCTGTAACTGAGAGCCCTCTGCCACCATTTCAATCCCCAGGAGATAGTGGGGAAAGGAGAAGGAACAACAGAATGGAAGGAAGCAAGAGATGAAAGAGGACACTCAAAGAAATCAAGAGTCCTACAACTCAAAAGACAGGCACACCATCCACTTGGATGATGTATACTGGCAACAAGATGGTACTGGAAGTGTGAAACAAGATCACAAGGAGGACAAAACTGATTAGCTGATAAGGGCGATGAGCAGGAAGAGCCCTTAGAGTGACATACAAGTAGACTTACTTGGTGTCATAGTTGAAGAGTGGGTTGTCCTCACAGTTGTCTGTGTCCTAGTGAATGGGGGATGCAGGGTTGAAGTGGTACTGAATCCAGGGACTGGAGTACCAGTGGAGCCAGGTGAAGTGGAGGACACAGGAGAAGAAAAGCCAGAAGTCGACTCTTTGGCAGTTGTGGTGGTATGTTGTGAGACCACAGTGTGGGTGGAGATCTCACTGGGGCTTGACGGGGAAGGACTTGCACTGTTTGTACTGTGCAAAGAATGGGTAGAGAATGATGGCATGGACCCGTCTGAGGAGCTGGTGTAGAGAGTGGATCTCAGAGAAGATGTGGTCATGTGTCCATCACCAACGGAAGTGGTTAAGGATTCTCCAGGCCTTGATGTCAAAGCAGAAATTTCATTCCCTACAGTAACAGTGCTGTTCAAGGTGCCTGTAGGTTTTGATGAATCAGGGGTGGAAGTAGCAAGAGTGAGTTCCTCTGTGAGGCCTGTGATTGTCTGTGTGGAGACAGAGGGGGTGGTAGACAGCAGGGTGGGAATTGAAGAGGAAGCTAGGCTACTACTATGGCTGGGATAGGAAGTTGACATAGAAGATTTGGAAATGGTTGAAAGGACAGAGGACATCTCAGTAATTGTTGTTGTACTGAGTCCAGTCCTGGAGGTAGTGGTAGAAAGTCCCTCAGAGTTTGAAGGTATATAAAATGTTGAGGTGTAAGAGGAGACTGTATCTGTTGATGGTGCTGAGACTATTGTGGACACAGTGGCTTCAGGAGTAGAATACGTGGTCCTTTCTTCATCACCAGTGGAGGAGGTAATGGATTCAGCTGGACTTGAAGTGGACACAGGACTTCCATCCTCTTGAGAAATTGTTGATGTAGGTAAGTCCGTGACTTGAGAAAAATCAGATATGGTGTTGTGATCTGTGGATTTCTGAGTGACCAAAGTGGTAGACTGTACTGAACCAGACGAGCTGGAAAATGTCTCTCCAGTGCTAGATGGGGCTGTAGAGCTCTCAGCAACTCCTGTGTGGGAACTCTCAGAAGAAACACTAGATGCAGACCACCCAGAAGTAGTGGCAAAACTCCCAGGGCGTGTGGTGAGGGAACCCTCAGAAGACATGGTGAATTCAGACAGACCAGAAGTGGTTGGGGAGGACAAGGGAATTGTGGTATGGGAACCATCAGAAGACACTGTGGATTCAGACAGACCAGTAGTGGGAGAGCTCCCAGGTACCATGGTGTGGGAACCTGCAGAAGACACTGAGGATTCAGACTGACCAGATGTGGTGTAGAAACCTTCAGAAGAGACTGTGGATTCAGACTGACTAGATGTGGTGATGGTGCTCCCAGGGACTGTGGTGTAGGAACTCTCAGAAGAGACTGAGGATTCAGACTGAACAGACATGGTTTGGGAACTCTCAGAAGAGACTGTGGATTCAGATCCACCAGAAGTAGTGGGGGAGCTCCAAAGGACTGTGGTGAGGGCAGTCTCAGAAGACACTGTGAAGTCAGACCCACCAGATAAAGTGGTGGAGCTCCCAGGGACTGTGGTGTGGGAATCCTCAGAAGAGACTGTAGATTTAGACAGACCAGAAGTGGTTGGGTAGGGCATGGAAACTGTGGTATGGGAACCATCCAGAGAGACTGTGGATTCAGACTGAGAAGATGTGGTGATAAAGTTCCCAGGAACTGTAGTGTGGGAACCCTCAGAAGAGACTGTGGATTCTGACTGAACAGAAGGAGTGGGGGAACTCCCAAGGACTGTGGTGAGGGAACCTTCAGAAGAGATTGTGGATTCAGAATGACCAGATGTGGTGTAGGAACTCTCTGAAGAGACTATGGATTCAGACCAACCAGATGTGGTAGAATTCCAAGAGACTGTGGTGAAGGAACCCTCAGCAGATACAGTAGACTTAGACTGACCAGAAGTAGTGGTGAAGGTCCCAAGGACTGTAGTGTGGGAACCTTCAGAAGAGATTGTGGATTCAGACTGACCAGATGTTGTGTGAGAACCATCAGAAGAGACTGTGGATTCTGACTGACCATACGTGGTGAGGTAACCCTCTGAAGAGACTGTGGATTCAGACTGACCAGATGTGGTATGGGAGTTCTCAGAAGAGACTGTATATTCAGACTGACCAGATGTGCTGACAGAGCTCAAAGGAATTGTGATGAGGGAACCCTCAGAAGAAACTGTAGATTCAGACTGAACAGAAGTAAAAGTGGAGCTCCCAGGGGCTGTGGTATGGGCACCCTGAGAAGAGACTATGGATTCGAACCGACCAGATGTGGTGGTTAAGCTCCCAGAGATTGTTGAATGGAAATCCTCAGAAGAGATTGTGGATGCTGACTGAACAGAAGGAGTGGACAAACTCCCAAGCCCTGTCGTGAGGGAGCCCTCTGAAGAGACAGTGAATTCAGACTGTCCAGATGTGGTGTGGAAATTCTCAGAAGAGACTGTGGATAAAGTGAGATCAGATGTGGTAGCAGAACTCCAAGGGACTGTGGTGAGGGAACCCGCAGAAGAGAATGTAGATTCAGGCAAACCAGTAGTAGTGGTGGAGCTCCAAGGGACTGTGGTGTGGGAACCCTCAGAAGAGACTGTGGGTTCAGTCTGACCAGATGTGGTGAGAAAGCTTCCAGGGACTGTGGTATGGGAATCCTCAAAAGACACTGTGGATTCAGACACACTGGATATAGTGGGGAAACTCCCAAGGACTGTGGTGAGGAAACTCTCAGAAGAGACTGTGGATTCAGACTGACCAGATGTGGTGCGGGAACTCCCTGAAGACACTGTATAATCAGACCAAGCAGACGTGGTGGTGGAGGTCCAAGGGATTATGGTAAGGGAACCATCAGAAGTGACAGTAGATTCAGACCAACCAGAAGTAGTAGTGGAGCTTCCAGGGACAGTGGTAGGGAAACCCTCAGAAGACACTGTGGGTTCAAACTGCCCAGATGTGCTGACAAAGCTCCCTGAAACTGTGGTGGGGGAACGCTCAGAGACTGTGGACTCAGACTGACTTGGTGTGGTGTGGAAAATCTCAGAAGAGACTGTGGATCCAGATTCATGAAATGTGGTGGTGGAACTCAGTAGGACAGTGGTTTGGGAACCCTCAGAAGACACTGTGTATTCTGACACACCTATTGTGCTGGTGGTGCTTCCAGGGACTGTGGTGGGAGAAGCGTCAGAAGAGACTGTGGATCCAGACTGAACAGGTGTGGTGTGGGAACTCGCAGAAGAGACTGTGGATTCTGACAGAATTGATGTGGTAGTGGAGCTTCCAGGGACTGTGGTGGGGGAACTCTCAGAAGAAACTGTGGATTCAGATTGAGCAGATGTGGTGATAAAGCTCCCAGCATCTGTGGTGGGAGATCCCTCAGAAGAGACTGTGGAATCAGACTGATCAGATGTGGTGTAGGAACTCTCAGAAGAGACTGTGGATTCAGCATGATCAAATGTGGTGGTGTAACTCAGTACAACTGTGGTTTGAGAAACCTCAGAAGACACAGTGGATTCTAACAGACCTAATGTAGTAGTGAAGTTTCTAGGGATTGTAGTGGAAGAAGCCTCAGAAGAGACTGTGGGTTCAGACTGATGAGATGTGGTGATAAAAAACCCAGGGACTGTAGTGGGAGAAGCCTCAGAAGAGACTGTGGATTCAGACTGATCAGATGTGGTGATAAAACTTCCAGGGACTGTGGTAGGAAAAGCCTCAGAAGAGACTGTGGATTCAGACTGACCAGATGTGGTGTAGGAACTCTCAGAAGACACTGTGGATTCTGAGAGAACTGATGTAGTGGTGGAGCTTCCAGGGATTCTGGTTGGAGAAGCCTCAGAAGAGACTGTGGGTTCAGACTGACCAGATGTGGTGTGGGAACTCTCAGAAGACACTGTGGATTCTTCCATAACTGATGCAGTGGTGGAGCTCAGTAGGATGGTGGTTTGGGAACTCTCAGAAGACACTGTAGATTCTGAGAGAACTGATGTTGTGGTGGAGCTTCCAGGGATTCTGGTGGGAGAAGCCTCAGAAGAGACTGTGGGTTCAGACTGACCAGATGTAGTGATAACACTTCCAGAGACTGTGGTAGGAGAAGCTTCAGAAGAGACTGTGGATTCAGACTGACCAGATGTGGTATGGGAACTCTCAGAGGAGACTGTGGGTTCATACTGATTAGATGTGGTGATAAAACTTCCAGGGACTGTGGTCGGAGAAGCCTCAGAAGAGACTGTGGATTCTGACAGACCTGATGTGGTGGAGAAGCTCCCAGGGACTGTGGTGGGGGAACCCTCAGAAGATACTGTGGGTTCAGACTGAGCAGTGCTGGAGATAACACTCCCAGGCACTGTAGTGGAGGAAGCCTCAGAGGAGATTGTGGATTCAGACTGACCAGATGTGGTGTGGGAACTCTCAGAAGACACTGTGGACACTGACAGAACTGATATGGTGGTGGAGCTTCCAAGGACTGTGGTGGGAGAAGCCTCAGAAGAGACTGTGGGTTTAGACTGACCAGAGGTGGTGATAAAAGTCACAGGGACTGTGGTGGGAGAAGCCTCAGTAGAAACTGTGGATTCAGACTGGACAGATGTGGTATGGGAACTATCAGGAGACACTGTGGATTCTGACAGAACTGATGTGGTGGTGGAGCTCCCAGGGACTGTGGTGGGGGAACCCTCAGAAGAGACTGTAGATTCAGACAGAACTGATATGGTGGTGGAGCTTCCAGAAATTGTGGTTGGAGAAGCCTCAGAAGAGACTGTGGATTCAGACTGACCAGATGTGGTGGGGGAACTCTCAGAAGACACTGTGGATTCTGACAGAACTGATGAGGTGTGAAGCTCCCAGGGACTGTGGTGGGGGAACCCTCAGAAGAGACTGTAGATTCAGACAGAACTGATATGGTGGTGGAGCTTCCAGAAATTGTGGTTGGAGAAGCCTCAGAAGAGACTGTGGA
>NW_011492100.1:34049-42314 GCF_000754665.1 Bison bison bison | reverse complement strand
AAGACACTGTGGATTCTGACAGAACTGATGAGGTGGTGAAGCTCCCAGGGACTGTGGTGGGGGAACCCTCAGAAGAGACTGTAGATTCAGACAGAACTGATATGGTGGTGGAGCTTCCAGAAATTGTGGTTGGAGAAGCCTCAGAAGAGACTGTGGATTCAGACTGACCAGATGTGGTGGGGGAACTCTCAGAAGACACTGTGGATTCTGACAGAACTGATGAGGTGGTGAAGCTCCCAGGGACTGTGGTGGGGGAACCCTCAGAAGAGACTGTAGATTCAGACAGAACTGATATGGTGGTGGAGCTTCCAGAAATTGTGGTTGGAGAAGCCTCAGAAGAGACTGTGGATTCAGACTGACCAGATGTGGTGGGGGAACTCTCAGAAGACACTGTGGATTCTGACAGAACTGATGAGGTGGTGAAGCTCCCAGGGACTGTGGTGGGGGAACCCTCAGAAGAGACTGTAGATTCAGACAGAACTGATATGGTGGTGGAGCTTCCAGAAATTGTGGTTGGAGAAGCCTCAGAAGAGACTGTGGATTCAGACTGACCAGATGTGGTGGGGGAACTCTCAGAAGACACTGTGGATTCTGACAGAACTGATGAGGTGGTGAAGCTCCCAGGGACTGTGGTGGGGGAACCCTCAGAAGAGACTGTAGATTCAGACAGAACTGATATGGTGGTGGAGCTTCCAGAAATTGTGGTTGGAGAAGCCTCAGAAGAGACTGTGGATTCAGACTGACCAGATGTGGTGGGGGAACTCTCATGAGACACTGTGTGTTTTGACAGAACTGATGAGGTGGTGAAGCTCCCAGGGACTGTGGTGGGGGAACCCTCAGAAGAGACTGTAGATTCAGACAGAACTGATATGGTGGTGGAGCTTCCAGAAATTGTGGTTGGAGAAGCCTCAGAAGAGACTGTGGATTCAGACTGGACAGATGTGGTATGGGAACTATCAGGAGACACTGTGGATTCTGACAGAACTGATGTGGTGGTGGAGCTCCCAGGGACTGTGATGGAAGAACCTTCAGAAGAGACTGTGGATTCAGACTGACCAGATGTGGTGTGAGAACTCTCAGAAGACCCTGTGGGTTCAGATTGATCAGATGTGGTGATAAAACTCCCAGGGACTGTGGTGGGAGAAGCCCCAGAAGAAACCGTGGGTCCAGACTGATCAAAGGTGGTGGTGGAGCTCAGTAAGACTGTTGTTTGGGAACCCTCAGAAGATACTGTGGATTCTGACAGACTGATGTGGTGGTGGAGCTTCCAGAAATTGTGGTTGGAGAAGCCTCAGAAGAGACTGTGGATTCAGACTGACCAGATGTGGTGGGGGAACTCTCAGAAGACACTGTGGATTCTGACAGAACTGATGAGGTGGTGAAGCTCCCAGGGACTGTGGTGGGGGAACCCTCAGAAGAGACTGTAGATTCAGACAGAACTGATATGGTGGTGGAGCTTCCAGAAATTGTGGTTGGAGAAGCCTCAGAAGAGACTGTGGATTCAGACTGACCAGATGTGGTGGGGGAACTCTCATGAGACACTGTGGATTCTGACAGAACTGATGAGGTGGTGAAGCTCCCAGGGACTGTGGTGGGGGAACCCTCAGAAGAGACTGTAGATTCAGACAGAACTGATATGGTGGTGGAGCTTCCAGAAATTGTGGTTGGAGAAGCCTCAGAAGAGACTGTGGATTCAGACTGACCAGATGTGGTGGGGGAACTCTCAGAAGACACTGTGGATTCTGACAGAACTGATGAGGTGGTGAAGCTCCCAGTGACTGTGGTGGGGGAACCCTCAGAAGAGACTGTAGATTCAGACAGAACTGATATGGTGGTGGAGCTTCCAGAAATTGTGGTTGGAGAAGCCTCAGAAGAGACTGTGGGTTCAGACTGACCAGATGTGGTGGTGGAGCTCAGTAGGACTGTTTGGGAACCCTCAGAAGACGCTGTGGATTCTGACAGACCTGATGTGGTGGTGGAGCTTCCAGTGACTCTTGTGAGGGAACTCTCAGAAGAGACTGTGGATTCAGACTGACCAGATGTGGTGTGTGAACCCCCAGAAGAGACTATGGATTCAGACTGACCAGATGAGGTGATGGAACTCCCATGGATTGTGGTGTGGGAATCCTCAGAAGAGAGTGTGGGTTCAGACTGACCAGAAGTACTGGGTGAACTTTCAAGGACTGTGGTGAGTGAACCATCAGAAGAGACTGTGGATTTAAGCTGACCAGATGTGATATGGGAACTTTCAAAAGAGGTTGTGGATTCAGATTGATCAAATGTTGTGGTGTAGCTCAGATGGACTGTTGTTTTGGCACCCTCAGAAGACACTGTGGATTTAGACTGACCAGGTGTGGTGGTGGAACTCCATAGTACAGTGGTGAGAGAACTTGCGGAAGAGACTGAAGATTCAAATGTACTGGAAGTCGTGGGGGAGTTTCCAGGGACTGTGCTGGTAGCATAAATATTTGTGTAATCTGTTATTGTCCCTGAAATAAAAGAAATTGTAGTTTGTCAGGATTTGAAAGGGATGCAGTTTTTTTCATCTTTGATGTATTCAATTTCAAAGGACTATTATTTTGAACAAATATGAAATGTGTGTAAAGAGTGTCTTTATTGAATGTTGTCACTGTTTGTCTAGAGTCTTGAGTGCTGCTTGATTCACCAGGACCAGAATATACTGAAGCTTTTACATTATCAGTGGTATTTAAGGAGGCAGATGGAACTGAAAGATTTGATAATTCTTAGATTCTTTTAGGAAAAATGAATTGCCTTCTAGTCAATAGGGTGATGGTCCATCACTCTAGACGTGTAGGTGTCACCAGGACTTGTGGGGGCATTTTTGGTTGAGATGTTTGTAGAGAACATCATGAGTTTGGAAAACTCAGAGATGACACTACTATGGTCTATGATTTTGTTATTGCATTTAGTGGCAGTCTGTCCCAGGCTGCCTGGGACATGGCTGGTCAGTCTGTTACCCTGAAGCATGGCTTTCCTTTCCAAGGGTTTAGGAAGTGTCAGGGCATCTGTAGATTTGGACAATTTACCAATGGTAATCTAGAAATTTGGTCGCTTCTGTTAAATATAGAAAATTTATAGAGCAAGATATTAATATCTCTAGCTAATATTCTGGGAGCTGATTGTGTTTTATGACTTGAATTGTTAGTTATGGCTGTGGTTGTGGATTTTGACAAATCTGCATGTTTGTACATATATATACACACACACATATATATACACATGTGCATGCTCAATGACTTCAGCCATGTTTGACCCTATGTGACCCTATGTACTATGGCCTGCCAGGCTCCTCTGTCCTAGGGATTTTCCCAGCAAGAATACTGAAGCGGGTTGCCATGTCCTCCTCCTGATCCAGGGATGGAAACTGCATCTCCTGCAACTCCTGCACTGCAGCAGATTCTTTACTGCTGAGCCACTAGGGAAGCCTATGTATATATACTCACACATACATACATACACACACACACACACATATACGTATATACCATTTTTCTCAATCCATAGTGTCATCTGCAAACACTTGAACTGAGAATGCCTCCACTTCAAGTATATATGTCTACTTTTGCCCAATATTGCCTGTGCATTCCTCCCTGGGCACCCTGGGACATGTGCGTCTCCTTGGGTACCTGGCATAAATTCTAGCGGATAGTTGTACTCACACAAATGCCCCCTGCACATTCCTTTTGCCCCTCACATTTTGTGATCTGCAGGCCACATGATCCCCTCCATCCTCTGGCCAGTACTTAGTCAGACAAGTCTCTCTTCCCATCCTTTACATCTAAGGTTCCTCCTCTACCCCAATACTTCCTACTGACCCCGAAGGAATAGGAGAGCTGTTACCCTGGACAATTCATCGCCTGTCCTCTCTCTCCAGATACACTTACACAGGGACTAGCCACTCTACTGGAATGCTGCCACCTCTACCTGGCTGTCCTGTGTTCATCACAACTGCCCAGGTAAGCTCTTCCTCCCCCAGCTGGTCCCACAGCCCACTCAAAGAGTTGCAACTCTCCAATAATGGGAGCTGGGCTTGCACCCTGGGGCTGGAGGGCTTCTTTTGTGTTCCCTGGGCCACTTAGAACATGTGGCTGCATGTGTGGAACTCTATTTTCCTATGAAAGGTGGAACTATAACCCCTGGCTCCTCTTCACTGTGCCTGTAAGGTGAATAAGATCAAATATGGAAAGGATCTTTGAGACAGTTACACCATATATCTAGGGATTATTAGGAATTCCACAGGATAGTGTACAGGAAACTTCCTAGAGAGGTCAGGGAATGTGGCCTATCGTCCCTCCTATCAGTCCCCCACTCCTCTGCAGATACCCTGGGGCTGCATGTTTCTCATCTCCCAGGAAGGTGGTCTTTGGCCCCTGGCAGAGGGGACAGTGGAAGCCGTCAGGGCAGCAGGACCCTCTACCATCCCAGATGCTCCCATTTTCAGAGGGTCCTTAAAAAGGCAGACAGTCTCAGGGCGAGACCAGGAGCTGGACCAGGACTGGAGGCCATGAGAGTGGACCATTAGTGAAGACATGTCATTCACACCAATGGTTCTGGATCATTGGCTTTGCAGAGCTTCCATCAGAACTTTAGGGGAAAAGTGATATCAAATCATTGATTAAGGTAGTTCAAATCAAAGGTGCCATAATGCCTATGATTTGTAGGATTCTAAATGCATGATACTAGATGCTTGGGGCTGGTGCACTGAGACGACCCAGAGGGATGGTACAGGGAGGGAGGAGGGAGGGGGTTTCAGGATGGGGAACCTGTATACCGGTGGTGGATTCATGTTGATGTATGGCAAAACCAATACAATATTGTAAAGTAATTAACCTCCAATTAAAATAAATAAATGTATATTTTTTTAAAAAAGGAAAAAAATTAATGTAAAAATCTTGACAAGATTACTTGGTTCTTTTTAAGTCAGTAGATATGTTTGTTTTGTCCAGTTCTCTTGCACAGAGCTGACTCATTAGAAAAGATCCCGATGCTGGGAAAGAGTGAAGGCAGGAGGAGAAGGGGATGACAGAGGATGAGATGGTCGGATGGCATCACCAACTCAATAGACATGAGTTTGAGTAAGCTCTGGGAGATAGTGAAAGACAGGGAAGCCTGGTGTGCTTCAGTCCATCGGGTCTCAAAGAGTTGGACACGACTGAGCAGTTGAACAACAACTTGCCTACCAAGTGAAAGAGAAGGTGCTGAGCTGGAGGCTGCGAAGGGTAGAGGTGGAGGCATCCTTGAGTCTTGGGTATAGGAAGGATCAGAAAGAGAGAGTACACATTGAGGGCTTTAGTCAACCCAAAACAAACTGTAACACGGCTCAGAGTAAACCCAGGCTGGTGGACAAATGGGCCCCCACCCCTCAAGGACGCTCCTGGCCCTCCCCCGACCAGTGCAATTCTAGAGCATCAAGGCCCATTTAAGGGACACGGGGTGTGGGGAGGGGGAGGAGGAGGGAGGGAACTGTCCCTCTGCCTTTCTCGGAAGGCTTCAAAATGAAAGTAAAAGCCAAGCTCTCTTTTTGCTTCCTTCTTTAAAAAGAAAGGGTTTTGTGGACTTAGGTATTATAAGTTTTAACGGGCTTTTAAAGTTATAAAAGTAGACTATTTTTGTTGTCACATGTCAAGAATGAGAAAGCATATAAAGGCAATTTATGATCCCTAACTGAAGCATAAGAATGAGTAGAGGTGGAGAGAGGTGACATTTACTGGCTGCCTATCAAATTCCTGAGTAGTCGTATCACACTGTAATTCAATGACCGTGTATGTAATTGCCTTTGCTCCTTACTGATAACAGAGGAAATATTTCTGCCATATTCAGCTGGACCCAGAGCAGATGCTCCATGAGGAGGTCTTGGATAAAGGAGTGAATGAACACTGAAAATTCTGTCTGATACTTTTTGTAAGTTATTTAGTGTCATCTCAGGAGGAAGACGTGACTATTCCTGTTTCACAACTGAATTGAGGTTCTAAGGGTTAAATATCTTCCAAGTTCACCCAACTGGAAAGATAGAATTCAAGCACAATCTGAAGGTAGCTTTTACTTTCAGCATGAGGAAGGGGTTTGCAAAGAGGAGAAGAACAAGGAAAGGTTTCAAGTTTAGGGAACAGCATGTGTGGAGGCTCAGAGTACATGTTTGGATTGAAGCTGGATGTTGAGAGACCAGAGGAGGCAGAGAGAAGGTTGTCAAGGTGAGTGTGAAGCCAGCTCTGGACTTGACTCAGCAATAGTGAAGAGTGTCCAGAAAAGGCCATGGTCACAACTGTGCGTTAGGAGCAGAACCTGGAGAGAAGGGATGGTGAGGGCAGGGGACGATTGATGAGCCCACGGCAGCACCTTCACTGGGGGCCCCAGTGAAGGCCAGGACACACGCTGGCACAGTCTCTGAACAGGCTTTCTTTTATCTTCACTCCTGAATCCGCACCGTTTACTCCAGTTTCCTGCCACTCACGTGTCTACTACAGCTGCGACCAGCTTGAGCACCCCAATCCCTGTCCATTTCACAGTTTCCCTTGCTCCTGGAATCTCTCATCTCCTTCAGATTCTAAGACACCACTGCCTCCTAATCACCCTTTTTCTCCTCCCTTGTTCTTTCCTGTTCAGTATCTAAGTGAGCAGAGTAGAAAAGAGTCTGATGCTGGGAACGATTGAAGTCAAAAGGAGAAGGGAGCAGCAGAGGATGAGATGGTTAGATAGCATCACTGACTAAGCGGACGTGAATTTGAGCAAACTCCAGGAAATAGTGAAGGACAGAGGAGCCTTGGGTGCTGCAGTCCACGGTGTCGCAAAGTGTTGGATGGGACTGAACAACAACAGCAACGTCTAAGTGAAACCCTCAAGATAAAGGCTCCGCCGTATCCCTCATCTTCCCAGCAGCAATCCCCTCTGTGCGCAAGGCTTTAACTCATTTCTGGGAGGGACAAGGAAAAGCCACCATAGGGAACTTCTCTGGTAGTCCAATGGCTAAGATTCCCTGCTTCCAATGCAGGGGTCCCAGGTTCAATCCTTGGTCAGGGAACTAGATCCCACATGCCACAACTAAAGATCCCAAGTGCTGCAACTGAGACCCAGCCCAGCCAAATAAAATAAATACATAAATATAAATATTTTTTAAAAGGGAAGTAGGCCCCCTAGACAGCGCTGCCCTGGTGAAGTTGTTCAGAACCCTCCCAGCCCAAAATTCTGGTGGCCACAACATCTCCAAAGGATGTGGCAGAGAACTTGAGCAAAGTCTTCCCAGAGTCAACCTCCAGGGTCAGGGGTGTTCCACTAGGAAGCTGAGCCAAGGAAAAACACAGAAGTTCTCCAAAGGAACAATTTACATGGCCAATAAGCCTACAAGAAGAAAATGGTCAACTTCACTAGAAAGCAAAGATTTTCAAAACAAAGCAAGATACTATTTATCTTTACTTATCACATGGCATCCCCTCTGTGATGTTAAGTGATGTAGCTGGTATTGGTTGGGGAATAAGATGCTAACGGACGTTTACTGAGTATCTTATTTCTAAAAGATAATTTGAAAATGTACCTTAGGGATCATGGGCTGACTCATACCATTTCAGTGATTCCTCTTCTAGTTACTAACCCTGAAGAAAAGGAGCCTGACGCAGATTTTTGTTAAAAAAAAATTTCTTTACAGCAATGTTTATTACATCATTATCTATTATAATGAAAACTTGGGGAAAGCCTGTCTAAGAATAGAAGAATAGGAGACTGGTTAGATGGCTAGGGTATTCCATACAATTGAATATTGATCAGTCATTAAAATAGAAACTGCCCATAGAATAAATCTAAATAGTTATTTGGGAAAAAACTAAAATGTTAACAATGTTTATCTGAGTGGCAGGCTTAAGGGAGATTTTCCTCCTTTGGTCTGTCTATATTTTCTGAATGTTGTACCATAAATAGGCATTCCTGATATAATATTTAAACACAGTAACTGCTACTGCTGCTAAGTCGCTTCAGTCGTGTCTGACTCTATGCGACCCCATAGACGACAGCCCACCAGGCTCCCCTGCCCCTGGGATTCTCCAGGCAAGAACACTGGAGTGGGTTTCCATTTCCTCCTCCAATGCATGAAAGTGAAAAGTGAAAGTGAAGTCACTCAGTCATGTCTGACTCAGGGACCCCATGGACTGCAGCCTACCAGGCTCTTCCGTCCATGGGATTTTCCAGGCAAGAGTACTGGAGTGGGGTGCCATTGCCTTCTCCTAAACACAGTAAAGGTATATGCTATAAAAATAA
>NW_011492100.1:26296-33080 GCF_000754665.1 Bison bison bison | reverse complement strand
GGCTTCCTGATTTTCTAGCATCAGCAGCCAGTGCCACCTGCCCCTGCCCACTGCCTCCTTGAACAGACAGCAGTTGTTCTGATTGCTGCAGAAGCATGGTATAGAGTGTTGAATTGTGTTTTGCCAATGCAGGAAATGTGGGTTCAATCCCTGGGTTGGGAAGATCCCCTGGAGAAGGAAATGGCAATCCACTCCAATATTCTTGCCTGGGAAATCCCATGGACAGAGGAGCCTGGTGGGCTGCAGTCCACTGGGTCACAAAGAGTTGGACACAACTTAGCCACTAAACAACAACAATAAAAGATACGTCCAAGTCTTAACACTTGTATGCTTGAGTGTGACCTTATTTGGAAATATAGTCGTTATAGATATAATTAAGTGAAGAATCTCAAAATCAGATCCTTCTAGATTTAGGTTGGGCCTTAAATCCAATGACTGGCATCCTTACAAGAGAAAGGTAAGGGGCATTTGACACAAATTCAGGGGAGAAGGCCATGAGAAGACAGGCAGAGACTAGAGTAATGCCACACAGCCAAGGAACGCCACGAAGCACCGGAATCCAGAGGAGGCAATGAGAACCTTTGGAGGGATCGGACCCTGGTGGTATCTCGTTTCAGACTTCTGGCCTCCATCACTATGAGAGAATACACTTCTGTTGTTTGAAACCACCAAGTTTATGGTAATTTGTTACAGCAGCCCCAAGAAACACACACACAGAGACACCCCCACTTAGAGCAAGTGGTAAAGAAAGTGGGCTATGGAGCCTGACTCTGTGGGTTCCCATCCCGACTCCTCCACCTGATGGATGGAAACCTTCAATTACTTAGTTCATGTCTCCATGCCTCAGTCTCCCCATGTATAAAATGGAAATCAGTAACAGTACTTCTTTCCAGGGTTGCTGGGAAATTTAAATAACAGATATCATTTAAACACTGTTTAGCACATAGTAGGCCCTCAATGAACACCAGCAATTTTGAGCATTAGGGTCATACTCAGGCTACGGGGTGGAGAAGAAAATGGCATCCCATTCCAGTATTCTTGCCTGGAAAATCCTATGGACAGAGGAGCCTGGCAGGCTATAGTTTGTGGGGTTGCGAAGAGTCAGACAGGACTAAGCAGCTGAGCACAGGCTACAAGGAGTTGTGGTTTTCCGAACTGTTAGACCCAGAAGATTCAGTTGTCAATATTCCAGTTACGTCCATAGCTATGTATGGCTTTGTCAGTTCTGAAATTGTCTAAAGTGTTTGAATATCTATTACTGTTGTTGTCGTTTAGTCATTAAGTTGTGTCCAACTCTTTGCGGCCACTCTCCAGGCCGAGCCTCACCACCAGCCTTAGGTTGTGGTTCTTTCTGCCCAATTCTCGTGTTTCTGTCTAATAAACAAGACTATAAACTGGCTTATTCATCCTGTCTGGTTCAGAGCACCTGCCTGGGCAGAGCCAAGCCTCCTGTGTTTGCAGAATGAGTAAGTTTATTACTCCGCATAAAACGTCACTTCTTTTTAATTACTCTAAATTTACATCACCTACATTCCAAAGGTTACCCCTTTGGCTATTGTGAACAGATCCATTCTGGTCTTCACCACAGTTTTATACATCGAACGTTTCCACTTCCACTTTGGCCTTTCTAGGTTCCAGAACTCCCCGGACCACTTGGGGCCCCCGCGGCAGCGCTTCCAAGAGAGACACTCAGTTCCTGTTCCCCGCTGCCATTCTGAGCAGCTCCCCTCCCCAACCGTTCCTAAGAACACTTTGGAACTTCGAGTCCGCAGGACAGGACAGACTCCAGTCCTCATCGTAGGATCTTTGTGGCCCCTGCAGCAATGGAGAATGGAGAATCTAGACCGTGTCCCTGTCTTTGTCCTCCTTCCTGAGCCCAGACCTCTAGGAAAGCTCCATCTAGAAATTCCATGCTCACCCAAGCTCAACAGGCCTGCCTGGACCCCATTGTCAACCACCAAAAAGAGTCTCTTGCTTCTTGAGTCACGCAGGCTCTAGAACCATCTATCTTGGTGCCTCCACAGCCCAGCCTTGAGAGGAAACACCTTTCCATTTCTAGGGGAATTGGGTTCCCAGATGGACCCTCAAGGCCTCCTGCCAGTGCTAGGGGAAGCACACTCACAGAAACCACCCACCCTGGCCATACACCATAGTAAGTATTTGCATGTTATTTCATGACAGGAGGTCCTGGTAAGGAACTTGGAACTAACAAGCCACCACCAGCCAGAAGAATTAGAGAAAGGTCAAAAGGAGACACCACAGGTCCAATCATCTCTCAGAATCCTTCTCTCTGGCATCCATCTTGGCTGAGCCACTTGGAAGGACCCTGAGTCAGAATGGTTGGCCAAAGACAGCCTGGAAACTAATCCCATCACCAAAAAACCCAAGCCAGGGAGCCATGTGGCAGAGCAGTCCTCCTGGGTTCCCTTACCCTACTGCTCTGTATCTGGGCACCCCTTCCCAATAAAGTCTCCTTGTCAGCACATTTGTCTCCTCATGTGATTTGTTTCTGAGTGTTAGACAAGAGCCCACTCTCAGGCCCTGGAAGGGGTCTCCCTTCCTGCAAAACCAGGTTGGTTCTCAATGTATCTGTCTTACCAGGGTGACCCACCCCTGCTCTGTCCTTGGACATTCTCTGGTGTCTCCACCTGGTTTTAATGCTCCTGTTGCCTGAAGATGCTCTCGCACAAGCACGCTTTCCCCACTGGGCACGTGCCCCTCGCCTTCAGGGCATTCCTACACCTTGACTCCCCTGCACAGCCCTGCAGTGTTTTTCTACTTTCTCCGGCTGCCATTCCTTGTCCCTACTGTTCACTTGTCCAAGACCTCATCAGTCTTCATGGTGGGAACTGGGGAACCCAGAGGAGGGAGCAGATGAGAAACAAAGAAAACCACAGATGCCACCCCTGGTGTCTGCTCTGATGTCTGAACCCCTCCCCGAGAACCCAGAATACATGCAGGGGGTGGAGGTATTGCAGAGGGCTGAGGGCCTCCAGTGTGGGCTCAAGGGCAGCACAAACCTAGAGTCAGATGAGTGAGGTCATGGTGATCGTCATATGATTACTGGTCACACTGTTCCCAGGTAAGTCACTCGCCTTCTCTGACCCTTGCTTTCCTATCTGCCTTCCTTTCCTTTCACAATCTTCCTAATAAAAGTCATACAGACTGCATGCTGTGAAATGTCTTTGTAAATAGCAGATCCTTCTTTGAGTCGGGGGCAGTGAGTCGTGGGGTGTCCTCAGACCTGGAGTCCCTTGGAATGGCCCTACTTGCCTGACCTCTTCACGCCTGACAGCTGTCTGCACTTATCAGAGATAGACACTTTATGACTCCTTAGTGTGCTAATGGATCCAACATGATGTTTTTCCTTACAGTTATGAGCATCTTGCCAACAGGGATCTTTGCTTGTGTGGGTGGGATCTCTAAGGCATGGCAGGAGGCACAGAGGCAACACACTTGCTGACTTCTGGATCCTTCCTCATCGTCATTGCCCTCAGCTTCTGCCTGGGGAGCTGGGACGGGCGGACCCCTCCTAAGGCTGACCCCCGCCATAGCTTCCTTAGAGCTAATATGTCTGTTATTAACATATTTTCATAATGTCCCTAAATCCACAAAGTTTATACCCCTAGTCCTGCCTCCTCTCCCCTCAGGTTCTCCCAGCCAGAGCCACTACCTCCAACATGTCCTGGTAGAGGAGAAGCAAGTGCGTCAAGGCATGGTGGACTCAGGTCGCCTCTAAGGACCTAAGTTCCCATGTGGGCTATCTCACAGCTGCCCTTGAAGACCTCCAGAGACTCCCCCACTTGCAGCCCCCACCCTCAACCCACCGTGACCCTCACCACATACCCTGCAGGCCCTTCAGCTCAAGCGATGCCACTTTCCACTGGCTGGCACCTTGGGCGCACTCCCCCAGTGCCCCTCACGGGAGGACCCACTTTGCCCACCCCTCCCCCCAGGGGTGCTTCCCTGTTGCTAGGGAGTCAGAAAGTCTGAACCCATGGGAATCAGCTTATAATCAGTCTCTTCCCAGACAAATGGCCGTGACAAGGTTTTTTTGTTTATCTGTTTGCTTTCTGGCTGCCTTGCGTGGCTTTCTGGATCTTGCTTCTCCACTTAGGGACTGAATTGTGCCCCCGGCAGTGGAAGCCCAGAGTCTTAACCACTGGACTACCAGGGCAGTCCCTCCATGACAAGGTATAACAAGGACCTCAGGGCCTGCCTCCCCCTCAAGCCCTTCTCTAACTAGAGGGGCTACCCCTGGCCCCCTGAGGCTCTCCCCAGGCCAGGAGGGAAGCTACTGGACACCCTGTGGGCTCCTGCCCTCCCGGCCAGGGCCAGCAGCCTGTGCAGTGTCTCCATGAAGTTTGGAAAGAGCTGACCCGACACTTGGGCCGATGCAACCCCCAGGATGAAGGCAGACAGAGACCACTGTCCAGATGAAGAAAAAGCCCCCTTGGGGAGGGTGGATTCCAGCAAACCATCAGCAACATAGCACAGCCCAGGCCCCTCCCTCCACACCTGTGGGTCCCCAGGGTGACCCCTTTAGCTCCCAAAGACAGGATGAGGTCATGGCCGGGGTGTCCATCCCTTGAGCAGCCCCCTCCCCTGAAAAGAGAGGGAGGGAAGAAAGAAGGGAGGTTAGCCCCCTGAAGCCCTGCCTGAGGCCAGCACACACCAGGACCACTGGGAACCTGGGCCAGGTCTCACTCACCTGATGATACGAATGTGGCAGTGGCCGTGGATGAGGCAGTGATGGGTACCCAGAGCCAGAAAACCATCGGCAGGATCCAGGTCACCAGCATCTCCCTGAGCATGAGGCCCTGGCTGTAGGGTCTGCCCACATCAGGAGAGACTAAGAAATGAGTGCTTCCCAGGGAGGGCTCAGCTATATAAAGCACCCTGGAGACCTTTGCTTTGGGAAGGACAGTGTCTGGCCCAGGGTGGAGATGAGTGTGATACATGCTGACCACGGGGAGGTGGTCAAAGGGCAGCTGGGCCACCCTCCTCCTCTCTAAGAGACCAGAACCAGCCTCCGCAGGGTCTCTAGACAACGGAAGCCAGAGTCACGGGTGGGGCAGGGCAGGAGGGAGGGACAGGCAGTCAGAGGTGTCAGAGTACATGACGGTTGCCAAGAGGCAGGGGCCAACAAATGCCAGGAAGATGGTGACTGTGGAGGGAGGGGTACCAGAGCCCTGGCAGGAGCTGCGGGACAGGCCAGGCAGAGGGAAGAACCCTCCACCTTTGCCCCCGAGAAGCTTCCCTTCTGGTCTTCTTTCCCCGTCATCCACCCAATGCTGGCCCCTTCCGCAGAAGGGCAGTGGCTTCTTCCCCCAGGCCACCTCTGACCACTAGTGCCTCTCCTGGGTAGGGCTGCCTCTCACACCTGAGGCTTTATGGTCCTGGTCTCCACCCTCACAGTGGCCACTGCCAGTACCCTCTTCTGTCCTGAACAAAAGTCCCAGGGGCTTTCTGACAGCCCCACCCAAGGAAGCAGGTTGTGCCAGCCCTGACCCACCTCAGCTCTGGTCTGACGGGCCTGGCTGCCCACAATAGTGGGAATGAGAGGGCCCCAGGTATGGCAGGCTCTGGCAGGAGTGTGTCTGCTACCGAGGCTTCTAGTCTCAAGGTCTTTGGGGATGCTTGGCTTTACCCATCAGAGCCAAAGGCGGCTCTGACCATTGTGGCCAGTGGCGGCAGTCATCACTCTGGTGGGTGACCCCACCGGAGTCACCCACCACCCAAAGCCAGCTCTGAGCTCTTAACATTAAGGGGCACAGATGACAAACTACCACAGGCTCCCGCCCCCTGCTCCCACCCACTTCCTGAAAACATGGGTCCTCCAGTCGTTACATTCCCTTTGAAGTCATGGCCCTTGAGAGCTGGCCAAAGACCCCTTCCTTCCTCATGGGAAAAGCCAGCACTCCCAGGCGCCCCCCACAGCATCTCTTCCAATGTACTTGCTCCTCAACCGATGGGAGCACGAGGGAAAAAAAGGCACAGAGCAGGTTTTCTGTTTTGTTTTGTTTTGTTTACAACAAATATTACATTATGTACAGCTGGTTGAACTGGAGACTTGCAGACTTCCTATCCCCAGGTGAGGTCTTCCTGCAAAGGAGGCTGGGCTCCTGGCTTCACAGGTTACAGCAGAGATGGGGGTGAGCCAGGGAAAGGAAGGGTGAGGGGAGGTGGGGGAGGGGTAGGAAGTGGGGGGCACTAAGGGAGAGGAGGGAGAGTTAGGAGAATGGGGAGGGGGTGCTGAGGGAGCTTTCCCACCTTAGGTCCCCTCTTCCCTTCATCTTCAGGGGCCTGGGAACCTACCTGCCACTCCCCACCCACTGGGATCCAGGGCCCTTAGGGGTGACAGGAAGGATGGGGACTCAGAATGGGGGACCTGGCCTAGGGAGCCCCAGTTGGGGGTCCTAAGATGCAGAGGGCATCTGTACCTACCTAGGGAGGGGGAGTGGGGAGGAGGGAGGATTTAGGAGTGGGGCATGGAGATGTGGGGGGCAGGGGGAATTTAGGATTGAGGGTAAAAAGATGAGGAAGGGGAAACTATGGAAACAGGGAGACACAGGGCGGGACTGTGGGGGAGGAGGGACTTAAGAAGAAGTGGGTTCAGAGGGAAATGGCAACCCACTCCAGAATTCTTGCCTGGAGAATCCCAGAGACGGAGGAGCCTGGTTAGCTGCTGTCTATGGGGTCGCACAGAGTCGGGCATGACTGAAGCGACTTAGCAGCAGCAGCAGCAGGTTCAGAGGGGAGAGGGTTAAGAAGTGGTGGAGGG
>NW_011492100.1:24991-26072 GCF_000754665.1 Bison bison bison | reverse complement strand
GAAGGATGAGGGTAGGTGGAGGTCTGTTATGCCCTAGGAAACCAGGAGACTGAGCCGCACGAGCCCACGGCCATCTCTCCAAAGGCAGTGCAGATGGTTCTCTCCACTGTCCGGGCAGGTAGAGAGGGTAGTGTGGGCTCACACTGAGGACGAGACCACCTCAGGTCTGTGAATATGCACCTGCCATAGAATTCACAAAACGGGCAGTGAGAACAAGGAACCATCCTGCGGGGGCCCAGCTAGGAGGTCACTGCCTCCTGTCCCAGCCAGCCCCCTGCCCTGGGAGAGGGGCATCAGGAACTGGACCTGTGACAGCTCCTTACCATCAACCCATCCCAACCCCTCACCCTGGCATCGGTGTCCACGGTGTCCAAGGCCACAGGGAAGTTTTCTTCGTTAACTAGAGAGAGAGAAAAGAGAACAGAGGGAGGAAGAGGAAGAAGTGGGGAGTAAAGGGGAGGGAAGGAAAGTGAGGAAGGTAGGGCCTCAGGGGGCTTCCGTGGCCCTGGGCCTGCCCTGCAGGGAGGGCCTGTGCAGGACCTGGGCCTTAGAGGGGGGTGCATGGAAGCAGCAAGGGCAGGAGGTAAACGCCTGTCTTGGACAAGAGAAGTCCTCTAGTCTCCCGGGAGGAAATGGTGCCCAGGGAAGCACCCCCCACCTTCGCCAGGAGTCAAGACTCACTGTCATCTTCGAAGCCTGAGTTAGAAAAAGTCCCCGCAGTGTTCTCATCCCAGGTCTCGAACCACTTCCTGTCGTCCCTGGACCTGCCAGAAGGGCGCCACGTCGTCAGGGTAGGGTAACCTGGTCCGGGACGCCTTTCTCCTTACCCATCCATCCGCAGCTCACTCACCTGCCTCGGCCTTGCCTATCCCTCCTCCGGGAGCGCACGACGAACACGCTCAGCGCCACCAGCAGCAGCAGCAGAAGCAGGGCCCCGGCTCCCGCCAGGCCCCCGACCAGCGCCTTCCAGGAGATGGCCACCTCGCAGCGCGGGCCCAAGAACCAGTGCGTGTCCGTGGAGAAGCATCTGGAGGAGGGGGTCACAGGTCAACACTACCTCACCACCTCCCGGGTCTGGTCC
>NW_011492100.1:23348-23454 GCF_000754665.1 Bison bison bison | reverse complement strand
CATTTCCAGACCAGCCACAGCTATGCTGGTTGTTGGCAGGAAGGGGCAGAGGCAATGAGATGGGATTCCAGACTGATTATGTCCAGAAGGGGCTGCTAGCCTGTGT
>NW_011492100.1:17764-22996 GCF_000754665.1 Bison bison bison | reverse complement strand
CATTTTGGTAAATCTTCTTTATCTGAAATGCCAAGGATCCCATCTGAACCTCCAACCAGAGGGCACCCCGGGGCCCAAGCTACACTCCAAGGGCATACCCCTGAATTTTGCCCCCTTCCTCCTCACCTGATCCTGGAAGGCTTTCGTGAAATCCTTGTAGACCTGAGAACTGTTGTCATTGAGGTCCGGGGAGAACTCCTGGTTGACAGACACCTCCATGCCCACTTCGGCGTCCACTTTGTCTGCACAACATGCCTTTCTCTGGTCATTTCACGATCGCTTCCTGTCTAACATCACTACCGGCACCCTAACCCAGAAGCTGCTCCCATGGTCCCTCTCCATGTTCCCTGAGGACTGACTGAATAGCAAGAGAGAGAGAGGTAGGAATTCTGGAAGGTGTTGTTCCAAGATGTGAGAAACACTGGAAGTGGGGGTGTCCAGCAGTCAGTTCTGTAGTCTCTCAGCTCTCTCAGTGTGAAGCAGAATAACAAAGGATTATGTCTAATCCCCAAACCTGGGAATATGTTACGTTACATGACAGGGAGCAATCAAAGTGGCAGATAGAACTAAGGGTACTAATCTGCTGATTTAATATTGGAAAATTAACAAGGAATATCCGGTGGGCCTAGTATAATCATAAAGTCCATAGAGAGAGGAGGGAGGCAGAAAAGTCAGAATCACTCAAAGAATGATATAAGTATGGAAATAAGGAACAGACATGCAATGCTGCTGGCATCAAAGGGAGCCAGGGGGCCTTGTGACAAAGAAGATGGGCAGCTCTCAAGTCTGGGAAAGGGCAGAGGAATGGATTCTCCCCTAGGGCCACCAGAAAGAACCAGTCCTAGGCAACACCTTAATTTTGGCCCTTCAAGACTCATATTGGGCTTCTAATCAACAGAATTGCAAAATAATAAATTTGTATTGTTCATCTGCTAAGTTTGTGGTAATTTGCTACAGGAGAAATTAGAACCTAATACAACTCCAAGCAACACAAACTGGGAGGAGATGTCAGAAAAGAGAGTGACCCCAGTGACCTCCT
This sequence comes from Bison bison bison, assembly GCF_000754665.1. Taxonomy (NCBI): domain Eukaryota; kingdom Metazoa; phylum Chordata; class Mammalia; order Artiodactyla; family Bovidae; genus Bison; species Bison bison. The sequence goes on along the minus strand of NW_011492100.1, from coordinate 21,957 downwards.
GGAGGTAAGAGTGGAGAGTAGTCATGGTCTGGGGTTGAGGAGAGCACGAGGGAGAAAGCAGAAGAGATTTGGCAAAATGATTGGGCCCATTTGAGGTGGTGGCACCTCCTGAGAGAAAGTGCAGAGACCAACTCACCCATATTTATCTCTTCCACAGCGAACTCGCATTTGGGGCCATAGAAAGTGCTAGGGCAGGAGCAGCCGCCCTGTGTCCAGGTGCCACCATGTTTACAAGTGCCTGGGTAGCAAGCGAAAAGGGGAAGTTCAGGCCAGGACTCTCCTTGGTCATGGGAATTTAGCAGGAGACGGAGAAGAGGCAACAAGGAAGCAGGTGATCCAAACCTGGGGTGGTGGTCTCCCTGGACTGTGTGGTCGTCTGGGTTGTGGTTGAAGTTGTCCTGGATGATGTAACGGTGGAGAGAGTCTTGGTGGTGCCCTCTGGTGTCCTTGAAGTACTGCTGCTGGGTGGGCTGGGAGTTGTCAACTCGCTTGTAGACACCATGGAAGATGAAGAGCTGCTACTTGGTTCCGTGGTCAGTGGGAGGCTAGTGAAGCCCGTTACACGTGGGGTAGTTACAAAGTTGGTACTGATCCAGGTCCCAGTGGTGGATCTTTGTGTGCTCGGGAAAACCGTGCTAGTGGGAGTGATCCCAGTGCTGATAGAACTAGAAGCAGCAGTCTGGTTGGTGGGGTGAGTTTCCAGAATGGAAGTAGAAGTGTCCGGTTTTACAGGGAACAGAGTTGTCATGGTTGTGGAACTGGGAGAGGTGGCCATCTCAGTAGTAGAGGTAAAAACAGACAACGGGACGGTGGGTGTAGAGGTAACTTCAGCATTTGAACCCACTTCGATACATGGTGTAGTGGGAGAAGCAGACACTATTGTAACTGATATGGATTCTGGACACGGGGTGGTGGAAGACAGAGTCAGCATGGTGGTCGTTCGGGTAGGAGAGGTTATTAGGGAAGTCATGGTGGGGGAAGTTCTTGTGGTCTCAGTTGATGAAAAAGTAGGAAAGGTAGTGACAGAAGGGCCTGTGTTTTCTGTGCTGGACATTTGAGAGGAGGTAGAAAAAGAGCTACTTGTCGTGGAGACCCCTGAACTTGGGCTGGTAGAAGATAGGGATGATATTGTAATTGCAGGTATTGAAGAGGAGATGATGGTACCAAAAGGGGTACTTATCGCATTAGTAGAAGTACTCAATATAGGGAAAGCTGAAGAGGGAGAAACACCTGAAGTACCGAGAGCTGTTATGGAGGTGGGTGTTGTTGCCATGTTTGTGGTCCCAGTCTTGGCAACTTCTGTGGTTGAGGGAGTGCTAGATGGTGCTGTGATCAAGGTGGCAGGGGGAGATGTATGCGTGGGAGTGGTGACCTCAGTTCTGGTTGTGGTTAACGTCCCAGTCGGAGATGGAGGGGTGGACGTGGACTGGGTGGCAGGGATCGTGGGTGGGGTAAACAGAGGGGTGGAGGCTGTGGCTTCAGTGGGTACTGGTTCTGTGGTTGGGAAAGATGGAAGTGATACAGGCAAACTGGATGCTGTCAAGGTACCACTGGTCACTGACACAGAGACTGGAGATGTCTGAAAATGGACTGTACTTGTTTGAGTGGCTGAGGAAGTGATGGGAGAAATAGAAGTAATATCTGTTGTCACAGACTCTACAGAAACGGTACCAATAGGAGTAACTGTGGTTCTCAAAGCAGATGAAGCAAGCAGGGTTGTGTCCCTCGTCTTGGCTGTTTGTGTAGAAGCTGCAGTGGAGGACAGTCCCATGGAACTAGACTGATACGTGTCTGTATCAGTGGTGGTGGGTGCCAAAGTGGTTTCAGCTGTTTCCTGCATTGAATTAGACGTGCTCAAGGCAGATGAGGTGGTACTGTCTGCCTGAGAGGTCCTGGTACTGCTGGTAGGCACAAGAGAAGGGCCTAAAGATGTAGCTGGGATGCTGGTAGAGGAGAAAGCACTTGCTGTACTTTGGGTGGAAGTGAACATGGATGTGTCACTAGGCCTAGTGGCCAAGGTTGTGACGATATTAGAGACTGTGTCTGTATTGTGGGTGGTGGAGGAAGAAGGGATGATATTTGTGCTAGTAGGGGAGGGGCTAGATGGTGCAAGTGTGGAGCTGAGGTCAGGCTTGAAGGTTGAGGAACCAACGAGATTCGTGGATGTGGACGGGGTGATGGCTGGTGTCAGGGTACGGGCTTCGGTACTGACAGAGGAGGGAGGTACAGTTGTGGATGTCTGCACGATGGTGGAGCCAGAGAGGGATGCAGTGAATGCAGATGTAGCCGAGCTCCCAGTGGAGTCGGTGGTTGAAGAGGAGAGGATCGCAGTGGTATGGACTGTTGTGGGGGTGAGTGTGGTCACCACGTGTGTGCTGGCAGCCTGGGTGGTTTCTGTAGTGGAGGGCAAGGGCAGAGGGGTTGTGGTCGAGGTGAGGGCTGCAGTGTCCGTGGGAGTGGTGATTTCTGTTGTGGACCTGGTGGAAGTACTGGAGGGAGGTGACAGGACGGAAGTAGGGTAGGGAGTGTGGATACTGGATTCAGGGCTTGTGATTCTGCTGGAAGTGGAGGCTGGCTCTCTGCTTGTGGTAGGAGTGGATGAAGGCACACTCGTGGACAATGTCAGGGTACTGGTGTCAATGGGAGTAGAGGTGGTGGATGCGGGAGTATAGAGTGTGCTGGTGGGAGTGGCAGACGATATGACTGACGGAGGAGAGGACACCTCTGTGGTGACAGGCTGGTTGGAGGTGTCACTGGGAGCAGTCACTGTGGTTGTGTGCAGTGCACTGGTGCCTGTGGCAGGTGAGGTGGTGCTTGTTGCCTGAGTGGTCCTGGTAGCACTTGTAGACACAGAAGAACTGCCAAGAGATGTAGCTGGAGTGCTGGTCGTGAGGAAGGGAGTCACTGTGCTGTGGCTGGTAGCGGACGTGGATGTCTCAGTAGGCGCAGTGACTGAGTTTGTGACCACACTGAAGGTTGTATCTGTATTATGGGTGGTGGGGGAAGATGGCATGTTGTTTGTGGTGGTGGGTGAGGTGCTAGAGAGCACAAGTGTGGAGCTGAGGTCACCTGTGGAGCTCAGTGAGCCAGTGGTACTCGTGGCTGTGGACTCAGTGGTGGCTGGTGTCGGGGTGGGGGCTTCGGTAGTGACAGAGGAGGGAGGTGCAGTCGTGGACAATGTCAAGGTACTGGTGTCAATGGGAGTTGATGTGGTGGTTGCTGGGGAATCTGGCGTGCTGGTGGGAGTCACCGACGATGTGACTGATGACGGAGAGGACACCTCCGTGGTGACAGGCTGGCTGGAGGTGTCACTGGGAGGAGTTGCTGTGGTTGTGTGCAGTGCACTGGTGCCTGTGGCAGGTGAGGTGGTGCTTGTTGCCTGAGTGGTCCTGGTAGTGCTTGTAGACACGGGAGAACTGCCAAGAGATGTAGCTGGAGTGCTGGTCGTGAGGAAGGGAGTCACTGTGCTGTGGCTGGTAGCGGACGTGGATGTCTCAGTAGGCGCAGTGACTGAGTTTGTGACCACACTGAAGGTTGTATCTGTATTATGGGTGGTGGGGGAAGATGGCATGTTGTTTGTGGTGGTGGGTGAGGTGCTAGACAGCACAGGTGTGGAGCTGAGGTCACGTGTGGAGCTCAGTGAGCCAGTGGTACTCGTGGATGAGGACTCAGTGGTGGCTGGTGTCAGGGTAGGGGCTTCTGTACTGACAGAGGATGGAAGTACAGTCGTGGATGTCTGCAGGATGGTAGATTCAAGGAGGGATGCAGTGGATGCAGATGTGGCTGTGCTCCCGGTGGAGTAGGTGGTTGAAGAGGGGAGGATCGGAGTGGTTTGTGCTGTTGTGGGGATGAGTGTGGTCACCAGGTGTGTAGTAGATACCTGTGTGGTTTCTGTAGTGGAAGGTAAGTTCACAGGGGTTGTGGTCGAGGTGGGGCCTGCAGTGTCCGTGGGAGTGGTGATTTCTGTCGTGGTCCTGATGGAAATACTGGTGAAAGGTGACGGGACAGAAGTGGTGTAGGAAGTGCGGATACTGGATGCAGGGCTCGTGATTCTGGTGGACGTGGAGGCTGGCTCTGTGCTTGTGGTAGAAGGGGATGAGGGCACACTCGTGTACGATGTCAAGGTACTGGTGCTGATGGGCATAGAGGTGGTAGCTGCCGGAGAATAGAGTGTGCTGGTGGGAGTGGCAGAC
>NW_011492100.1:16597-16762 GCF_000754665.1 Bison bison bison | reverse complement strand
GTGGTACCCCTGGATGTGGAGTCAGTGGTGGCTAGCGTGGTTTTCCTTCCTGTGGAGAAGCTGGGTGAAGATGTGATACCTGGTGTTCTTTGTGTTTGTCTTGATGTGGGTGTTACTCTGTCTGTAGTCGCAGTCTTGTCTATTTCTGTAATTGAGGTGACTGGG
>NW_011492100.1:12623-15402 GCF_000754665.1 Bison bison bison | reverse complement strand
GATCATGGTAGGTGGGGTGGTTTCAACCTTGAAGACAAACTTGGACGTGGGGCTTGTTGGGGGGTTGGAATTGATGGGTGATTTGAGCAATGTTTCAGACAGGGATTTCGAGTGGGGGGAGGTGCTGATAGTCTTGGGTATGTTTTCCCTAGCATCAGGACTGGGAGAAGTTTGGGGGGTGTTCAGTGGCCACTTTGCTGTGCCTTTGGAGTGTGGGGGATTCCTCAGAGCAGTGTGCCAAAGCTCATTAGGGGTGGATGTGGCCGTGGCTGAAGTTCCTGTATTGGCGGTAGAACAGAGGAACTCAGTGGTAGGTTGGCCCGTCACCTTAACACCACATATTTACTCACTTCCCCATGTTCCAGGTACGTGTCACAGAAGGTAGGAAGTGCCACCAGTTATTCCCCCATCAGAGCACTTTGGGGCCGGGGTCCTTCCAGGTTCAAAGGCCAACATCTGTCTGCTCCGCGGGGCAGCCTCACCAAGGGGAATTGGGATGGGAAGGAAACCTTAATCCTTTGCCCACTTGTCTTCCAGCCTTGGGATTGAGACAGACAGGACTGGGGACCCTTCACTGCAGTGTTGCAATGATTTCACCTCGACACACCTCTCCCTGGGCAACAAAATATGGAGAAAGTATATAGGACTACCATGCTATGCTGTGCTTAGTCACTCAGTCGGGTCTGACTCTTTGTGGACCCCATGGACTATAGCCTTCTAGGCTCCTCCGTCAATGGGATTCTCCAGGCGGGAATACTGGAGTGGGTTGCCATGTCCTCCTCCAGGGGATCTTCCTGACCCAGGGATCAAATCCAGGTCTCCCACATTGCAGGTGGATTCTTTACTGTCTGAGCTGCCAGGGAAGCCCATATGGGACTATTATATGGAACTAAAATAACTGCTTGCATTGGCAGTTGGGGCAATATTATGGACAAAAGATACAAAAAGACCAAAAACTCAAGCGCCATTTTTAAAGCGCCCAGAACAAAGAAGCCAAAGCAGGGAGTCAGAAGCAAAGAGCAGGGTACTGTGCGTGCCACCTTCACACAACGCCACTTAAGCGGTGGGCAAAACACCTAAACCACCCCTCTGGCCCATCCCCTGGACACATGTACCATCACCCCACATAAGGTGCAAGCTCGCCTTCCCCGCCTCAGGGAGTTATTAATAGCAAGCAAGGGAACCTGCTATTTATTCTCGCTTCCCCCTTCTGCAGCAGCAGAGGCCCCAGCAAAGTCTTGCCTGAAATTTTGGTCTGGCCTCTTGTCAATTTCTATGGATTGGAGAAACCCAAGAACCCTGGTCAGTATCAGGATGGCAGTGCTGAGCACGCAGGTTCAGCGTGCTACCTCCTCCCATCGCCTCTCCCATCTCTTCCTCCTCACACACCCGCGTTCCCCTTACTCTGCTCCCTCCTCTCACCTTCACCTGCTGCCCAAAGTCCCTTCTGGTTCTGTGCCCCACCCTCTGGCCCACCTCTGCCCCTTTCCCTGTGACCCACTGCTGTCTAGGCTGACTCTCCTCTTTGGAGAGGGAGAGACAGAGAACCCAGCCAAACCTGGGGTGGGGACACATCATGGAATTCAAGAGATGAGGGGTCAGAGAGCAGCAATCTCAAAGAGAATACCAAAGGGGAAAACAGACTGAAGCTCAGACTTCATTGAGTTTGAGGGGCAAGGAGTCTGGACCACATGCTGCTGAGGGTCAGGACAGAAAGGAAACTTCCAGAAAGAGACACCTCAGCAGGCAGGCATGAGTCCTTGAGACTTTAAGGTGCAGCCTTGAGTGTCGATAATATACACAGATACACTTTCTATCATTTATTCCATTTAAGCCAAGGGATTAATTAGTTTACAAACACGAGTCCCTCCCTACAGATATTGTCAATCCCACCTTGTAGGTGGTAAGAGTGAGGGTCAAAGATCTCGTGATGCTGAGGATGAACAGCAGACACAGCAGTTACAAGCAGGAAACACCCAGACCTCCTGCCCTCTCGGGGTTAGTGTCCTCAACTAGACTCATTATGTCTTTGCTCTGAGAGCTGGGATTTCACTTCTCAGCTTTGCTGGGGTGTCACAGAGGTAAGGCAGGGGATTCTGAAAATTCCTGGCCCAGAGCCCTTGTCACCAAGAGCCGACCCTGGAGATAAGTGAGAGGGTGGACTGGGGGGACCTATGTGTTGGGAAGGTCTAGGATTGGGGCTCAGGAGTAGACCCTGGGGCAGGAGCAGAGGGAAGGGAAGTGCAGAGGAATTCCAAGGTTCCTAAGGAGAGGGAGAGACCCCATACCAGGTGGTCTCAGAAGCACCCTTTGGGAGCCATCAGTATCTCCCCCCACCACCCTGCCAGGGACATCTGTATCCAGAAACATAGGCTGGGTTGGGGTGGGAGAGTCAGGGGCAGAGCTGGAGGAGGGGCCACTGTGACCAAAAGTGGGGATGCCCCAGAGAAAGGAAGGGTTCCCAAGGCAGGCAGGGAACCTCAGGTTCCCATTCAGGTCCCTCAGGAGGGCTGAATGGACGGAAGTAAAGGGAGGGATGGGGCTTCCCCGGGGACTCAGTGGTAAAGAATCTGCCTGCAATGCAGGAGACGCAGGAGGTGTGAGTTCAATCCCTGCTGGGAAGATCCCCTGGAGAAGGAAATGGCAACCCACTCCAGTATTCTTGCCTGCGAAATCCCATGGACAGAGAAGCCCGACGGGCTACAGTTCCTGGGGTCGCCAAGAGGCAGACAACACTGAAGTGACTGAGCAGGCACGCACAAAGGGAGAGAGAGAATCC
>NW_011492100.1:8746-12225 GCF_000754665.1 Bison bison bison | reverse complement strand
TCGGTTCTGCCCGCACAGAGAGCTCTGAGGGACCCCTCCTCAGGCTCCTTAGACCTCAGAGTCCCCCCAGACACACACACACACTCTGCCCTGGGACATCAGGACGGTCTCCGCAGCCCTCCCCCACCGCGCCTCCTTACCTGTGGACCCCAGGAAGGCCCTGAGCATCCAGAGGAGACGCAGCACCCTGAACAGCTGCATGGGTCCGGAGGCGCCGCGGAGGCTGGGAGCAGGGCCAGTGCCAGCACGGGGGACTGCAGCGGGGAGGCCGCACCAGATGAAGTTATCTGCCCTGCTGGGCGTGTTAGCTAAGCATAACTCCACCTTTGCAGGGCTCCACCTTCCCCCTTTCCCCCCACCCCGTCTCTGGATCTGATGTTGCTGCAGGGAGGGTGGACTACCTAGAAGATAAGACAAGCCCAGGAGGAGTCAGCAGGGAAAAGCTCCAACCCTGGGCTGCCTGGGCCACTCAGAGCAGTTCCTAGGACATTGCCCTTCCCTCTGCCGGCCCCCCACCAAGAACTTGCAAGACTGGACAGAGAAATCACTTGGCCAAGACCTTGGACTTTGGAGTCTGGGGCCTGGCCTCAGTTTCATTTCCAGCTGCAGCGGGGAGGGGTACCGATATGGAAACTTGTTCTTCATTCCCTCCACCCTGACTCTTTCCCTTCTCAGTCCATGGGGGAGGGACGGTTGGAGCAGAGGGGGCAGATCTCAGCTGCTGTTTGGGTTTTAAGACTTTCCGCAGGTTGACCAGCAATATGTTGTTGGTCCAGCTGTTCAGGTGGGGTCCCCGCATCCATGAGGTCAAACCACATGTGCTTCCAGGTCATTTTCCCCTGACCCTTTAGAGCCCATTAGGATAGCCCCTTTGGCTTTCTGAGCCGCTTCTCCATCTCTGGTCTTTCCCCCAGCCTGCACCCATTCCTGGGATTTGTCAGTTTCCCCCAGATCAGCAAAGGGTGACCCAACATCATAAATATCGTGAGTCATAACTGGGCTCAGCATGGCTAACCCTTCCTACACCAGGTAGTGAGGGCGGACGGGAGCATCTTAGCTCTCATTCCTGCAGTGAAGGTGGCCCAATCAGGACCTTTGAAGACAGGGGCATAGGCTGCCTGTCCCATTCCCAACTCTTTATGAATTTGTTGTACCTCTTCTATAGATTTCCAGGGTCCCACATGCCCAGGAAAGTCCCTGTTACTGGGCAAGCCTCCCTTCAGGGTAGAATAATCTGATCTATAGGAAGTGAGGACCTTGAAGCTCACTGCCAGCAGCTTGCATGTTTGTCAGATGATATTGATTGACTCTGTACTTTGTCTCTGCCTCCTTTGGATCAGTGAAACCATTGCTCCTCAGATCCCATGCCTGCTAACTCTGCTAGCTTTCCCTAGTCTTTGGCTAGAATTTAGCACCTATATCCATAAGCTCAGCAGGTGTGTATTCTGTCACCATGAAAGTTTCCTGAATTGGGGGCATCTCCCCCACCCTGCAACCCTGTCTGGTGGTGCTTAGCTATGCTTTTGCATTTCTTTGTATTTGACTGGGGTAATAGTTGCACGGGGCTTCCCTGGTGGCTCAGACAGTAAAGAATCTGCCTGCAGTACAGGAGACCTGGGTTCTGTCCCTAGGTAGAGAAGATCCTCTGAAGAAGGAAATGGAAACCCACTCCAATATTCTTGCCTTGAAAAATCCCATGGACAGAGGACCCTGGTGAGCTACATTCCATGGGGTTGCAAAGAGTTGGCCACGACTGAGCAATTAAAGCTTTCAACAGTTGCCCAGCTATGTGAATATACTAAAAACCACTGAATTGTACACATTAAAAAGCTGAATTATATAGTCCAGCTCAATAAATAAATGTTTTTAAAAACTAGTAAATATTGGATGGGGATGGGAGTGAGGAAAATATTAGAAAATACTGTTCTCATGAGCCTTTTTTGAAAATACTAAAAGAAAAAAAATCAGTCAACTGAAAGTCAGCCAAGAGATGAGTGGATAAACTACTAACTCTGATCACTGAATCTCTCTAACTGATGAAGTAAAACTAAAAGCAATGTGAGGGCTATGGTTAAAAGACAGTGCTTCTATTATAAAACCAAATGGCATAGAAATAATGTTTTGTTAATTGGGAGGGGAAGAGGAGGCATGACTTCCTTACCTTTTACAGCCAGAGATTTATACACATCATTTAAAACTAATGAGTAATAAACTTACAAAAGTCTCTAACAATACAAAGGTAAATATTAAGAAAGGTAATAAGATAAACAGTACGGTTCTAGTGTATGGCACAGGGAGCTATATTCAGTACCTTGTAATAGCCTATAATGAAAGAGAATGTGAGAAAGAATATATATATATATATCTGAATCATTTTCCAGTACACTAGAATCTAAACCAACATTGTAAATCAACTATACTAAAAGAACTAAAAAATTATAAAATGAGAACATAATATATACAAGCAAAGGAAGTGAAGGATGGGAAGCCAGAAGAACGAGATCAATATATTGATCTCATTATTGCTCATAGTGGGGAATTAAATCCTAAAGAAACAGAATTACATATAAGTTCCATATCCTATAATAGTGACCATAGTAACATTGCCTGATATTCCAAATTGTCAGAAGAAACATACAGAAAAGAAAGCAGAATCCAAACAATACAAGTGTTTTGAGGTTATAAAACATAGGGAGGAAAAATGAGAGGAAAGAAAAGAGCTGTCCCATAAATAAAAGAAAATGAATTTAGATTAGCTGCTTCCCTGGTGGCTCAGATGATAAAAAACTCACCTGCAATGTAGGAGACACAGGTTCGATCCCTGGGTCAGCAAGAAGGGAAATGGCTACCCACTTCTGTATTCTTGCCTGGCAGGCTACAGCCCGTGGGGTCGCAGTCAGACATTACTGAGTGACTACACGTCCACACACTTTTTTAAAAGATTTTAATATTGGCACACAAAGGAAAATTCAACTCTATTGTATACAAAAGAAACATCTCAGGCAAAGTGATTCAGAAACTTTTTAAAAAATACTTTAATTTGATTGGAGTATAGTCCATTTACAATGCTGTGTTAGTTTCAGGTGTACGGCAAAGCGATTCAGTTACACATATACATACACCATTGTTTTTTAGATTCAGAAACTTGTGATGGCCAAATGTTTCCTAGACAAACGCAAACAAGAAAGCAACAGTGATAATATTAATTGATTTCTTCTTCTTCTTTTATTCTTTCATTTCTTTCTATAAGTTTTTATTATTTTTCTTTGGAATGTCTGCCAGGGCATCCAAGGCTAACAGTTTTGGCAATCTGAGTGTGAGCAGTTCAGTTCAGTTCAGTCACTCAGTCGTGTCCGACTCTTTGCGACCCCATGAATCGCAGCACGCCAGGCCTCCCTGTCCATCACCAACTCCCGGAGTTCACTCAGACTCACGTCCATCGAGTCAGTGATGCCATCCAGCCATCTCATCCTCTGTCG
>NW_011492100.1:3411-8270 GCF_000754665.1 Bison bison bison | reverse complement strand
CTCCTCTGTCCATGGAATTTCCCAGGCAAGAATACTGGAGTGGATTGCCATTTCCTTCTCCAGGGGATCTTCCTGACCCAGGGATTGAACCCTCATCTCTTGCTTGGCGGGCAGATTTTTTACCACTGAGCACCTGGAAAGCTGTGTCAATATTAGATCTCTCATTTTATCGCTGCTGTAGTCTACAATATGGATATACCACAGTTCATTCATTCACTGCTGGATGGACATTTGAATTGTTTCCAGTGTGTGGCATTTCTTTGAGAACTGAAGATTTCACTTCTCTAGTGCAAACACCCAGGAGATGGATTGATGGGGGTCATATGGTTAGTGCATATTTAATTTACTTGTGAGAAATGGAATATTTCCTGCCATGTTGAGCTTGGTGAGGCAGCAGTGAGTGGTGGCCTGAAGCAAGATCAATTCCCTGCCCAGGAATTGAACCTGGGTAGGGCTTCCCCAGTGGCTCAGATGGTAAAGAATCTGTTTGCAATGCAGGAGACCAGGGTTCGGTCCCTGGGTTGGAAGGATCCCCTGAAGAAGGAAATGGCAACCCACTTCAGTATTCTTGCCTGGGAAATCCCATAGACAGAGGAGCCTGGCGGGCTACAGTCCATGGAATCGCAAAGAGTCGGACATGACTGAGCTACTAACACTTTCACTCTCAGCCTGGATGAAAACCAGGAATCCTAGCCACCAGACTAGCAAGGGCCAGAGGCTAGAAGCTGTTTTTCCCTGAACCTTTGCCCCTAATGAAAAATGCATTTATTACAGAGGCAGAAACTGTAAATGCAGGTACCAAGTTCATTACCTGAGACATAGCTCAACAAGTGGGAGAGCACATAGAAAAACAGTTTGTTCAGTTAAAATAGGAACAAAAGGCAGAGAGGCACACCTAGAGAGAAAGGGTGTGGGTGTCACCCCTAGCGAGGGGGAGCGCTGTATAAAGGCAGTTGAAAAGTAAAAGTGGCTCAGTTGTGTGCGACTCTTTGTGAGTTTGGGGGCTCTATACAGTCCATGGAATTCTCCAAGCCAGAATACTAGAGTGGGTAGCCTATCCCTTCTCCAGTGGATCTTCCCAACCCAGGGATCCAACCCAGGTCTCCGGATTCTTTACCAACTGAGCTATTAAGGAAGCCTTAAAGAAGCAGTTAAGTCATTTATGTAGGTCAGTTCTTCTTTGTCTTCCTTCAGGCCAGTTATCTGGTTTATTTTTCCACATCTGATTTACCCTGCTGGGTGGGCACCTACCCTTCAGCCAAGATGGGTCTCAAAGTGACGGCTTCTGGGAGGAGCAAGACTCATTATGGCTGGAGATATCCTGACTTTTGACCTCCAAGGAGCCTTGTCCCCAAAAGGGGGTAAGGGGAGATTCCTTAATCCTTTACTCAGACAGGGTTTTGCCCCGCATTGTCCCTGCCATGACTATTACCTTAGGATGTTTACAAGACAAAAAGGCAGGCTATTTACCCGGTTTCTGTTGTTACTTCCTTTTCAGAGGGCAAATAGGAGGCTGATTGTAAATGCCTTAACTGGAGCCCATTTAACTCTTGTCTCAGGAAATTCTAACAGTTTTAAGTATCCAGGCTGAAGCTCACTTCTTCGTGTCCCATGAAATGCAAACAGAAGGCCAGTTGTAAATGTCTAACCTGGAGCCCTAAGGACACTCAGAAAGGAGAAAACTACCTGAGACTTAGCAGTCATCGCAGACTGCAGCCATCCCTACCAGTGACCCCCAAGGGAGCTCAGGCAGTAAAACAAAACAGAAACAGGCTACTGGCCCTGGATTGCTGAAATGGATATAAGAGGAATGATTCCAGGGAGCCCAGGCTCTTGCATCTTCCCATACCTAGAAAAGCGCTAACTTCCCTAACTTGAGATCTCTGGCTTCCTTTAATTAACAATAATCTTTTGTTGAGACTACCTGCCCTTGGTTGCAAAACTTCTATATAACCTGGCTCCTCCCTTAACCTCCTCGGAGAAGTTCTCTCAGGGTTGCTTGAGATGCTGTCTCCCAGGCTTGTAGTCCTCTAAAATTTCCCACCGAATAAAACATAACTCTCGACGTTTAGATGGTGAATATTTTTTAAGATGACACTTAGTGAGAAACTGCCAAACTCTTCTCCAGAGTGTGGCTGTAGCATTTTCCGCCTTGGCAGCAATGTATAGTTTTGCTCCTCATCCCCATTAACGCTTTACCAACTGTCAGTGCTTTTTAATTTTACCATTCTCATAGGCATGTAATGGTACTTCATTGTGGTTTTAATTTGCACTTCCTTAATGACTAGTGATGTTGAACATCTTGTGATATTCTTACTTACTACCTATATATCCTCTTTGGTGAAGTATATGTTCAAGTCTTACTCATTTTTTAGTATTTTCTTACAGTTGAATTTTGAGAGTGCTTTATGTATTCTGAATACAAGCCTCTTGTCAGATATATGATCTGTGAATATTTTCTCCCATTTTGTAGTTTATTTCATTCTCTTAACAGTGTCTGTCAGAGAGCAAAGCTTTTAATTTTGACAAAGCCCAATTTATCAATTTTTTCCTTCTACAGATGGCATTTTGGGTACCACAAAAGATGCGTTCTAATGGCAGGGTGTACAGTTCACAATGATGATAAGAAAGTTATCTATGTACCAATTTGCAAAGCACTAATGTTTTTAGAGCTATACTTATACAAAATAGAAGAAGGAACAGACAGAAGCATATGAACAATAGAAAACTAATTCATTCCTCTTAGCCCAGGAAAAATCAAATGGATCTAAAAAGAAAGAAATGTAGAAAGGGTTTGACAGAATCACAAGAGCCTACATAACATGATAGGCCAAGTCCAATCGATCTATATAATGAATACTGTGTCCTGAAAACAGAGAATAGATCTCCTTAGCAGCTGCCAATAGAACAGCCACAAACATTACCATGCATGAGACCAAAGAAAGAGAACACATTTCTCTCTAAACCAAAAGAACTAGGCAGTATTGCATTAGTGGTCAGAAAGTTGGGGCCTGGGGCTGTGCTGGACTGTGGGTCCTGTGAGCTGCTCAGAAAACGCTAACCTTCTCTGACCACAGCTGAGGTCTGGGAATCCCATGCCCTCAGGCCCTAGCCTGGCAGAGGAGGGCAGTATCCTGCTGTCATCTCCTGCCGTCTGGAGAGTTCTCTGGGTGTAGGAGTGGGGTGGAGGTGTGAGGTTCCTGGAAACTGCAGACAGCATCACCTTCCTTCTCCCCCAGAGTTCATCCTGCCTTGGCTCTCGCCCCTCAGAATGCTGGGGCAATACCCTAGCAGCTCTCACCCTGACCCCAAGGTCTTATGGAGTCTCCCGGTCTTTGGAGGAGCTAGGCTTACCCATCAGAACCAATGGAAACTGACCTAGCCAGAGTCACCCACCTGCTTGAGCCAGCCCTGAACTCTTAACGTCTGGGGGAACAGACAACAAACCCAACAGACTCCCACCTGCTCCTTGAGAAAAATGGGTCCTCCAACCTTGATGTTCCCTTTGAGGATGGTCATGGACCCAGAGAGCCAGCCATGGACCCCTTCCTTCCTGGGAGAAACCAGCACTCTGAGGCCCCTAGACATATCCTCTGATATCCTTGTTCCTCAACTGAGTGAAGAGACCAGAGCATTAGAAAGAAAAAGACATACAGCAGTTTCTTTGAAAATGCTATATTAAACTACAATGCTATATTATGATCAATTGGGTGAACTGGAGACTTGCAGACTTCCTGTCCCCAGGTGAGGTCTTCCTACAAAGGAGGCTGGGCTCCTGGCTTCACAGGTTACAGGAGAGATGGGGCTGAGCCAGGGAGAGGAGTGGGGAGGGGAGGAGGGGGAGGGGTAGGAAGTGGGGGGCACTAAGGGAGAGGAGGGAGAGTTAGGGGAATGAGGAGAAGGGGCTGAGGGAGCTTTCCTCACCTCAGGGCCCCTCTTCTCCTCATCTTCAGGGACCTAGGAACCTACCTGCCACCCCCCACCCACCGGGATCCAGGGCCCTTAGGGGTGACAGGAAGGATGGGGACTCAGAATGGGGGACCTGGCCTAGGGAACCCCAGTTGGGGGTCCTAAGATGAAGAGGGCATCTGTACCTACCTAGGGAGAGGGGGTGGGGAGGAGGGAGGATTTAGGAGTGGGGCATGGAGATGTGGGGGGCAGGGGGGATTTAGGATTGAGGGTAGAAAGATAAGGAAGGGGAAAGTATGGAAACAGGGAGACACAGGGTGGGGCTGTGGGGGAGGAGGGACTTAAGAAGAAGTGGGTTCAGAGGGAAATGGAAACCCACTCCAGGATTCTTGCCTGGAGAATCCCAGGGACGGAGGAGCCTGGTTGGCTGCTGTCTATGGGGTCGCAGAGTCGGGCATGACTGAAGCGACTTAGCAGCAGCAGCAGCAGGTTCAGAGGGGAGAGGGTTAAGAAGTGGTGGAGGGGCACAGCAGGGAGTTACAGAAGGACAGGGTAGGAGGCTGGGACAGGCTGCAGGCTGCTTACAGGTACGGGGGGGAGGACCTGGCTGGCAGTAGGGATGCACAGGAAAAGGAGAGGCAGAGGCCTGAGCCTCGGGGAAGGACACGGGGACTGGGGATGTGAGTGAAGCCATATGAGCACGAAGGCCGACACAGGAAGGTGCATCGGGACAAAGGTTGGACCCAAGACATCTGGTTTCACTATAACCAACAGGAAGTACCAGAGGAGTGGCCACTTGGATTTTGCAGGTGACAAACCGAGTTCGAGAGTTACTGACTTGCCCAAGGTCCCACAGTGGAAGAGCGTGGATTTGAACTGGGTCTCCAGGTGGTTTCACCCAGTTGGGGGAAGATGAGGGTAGGTGGAGGTCTGTTATGCCCTAGGAAACC
>NW_011492100.1:0-1519 GCF_000754665.1 Bison bison bison | reverse complement strand
GGTCCTCAGCCACCCGGGAGACCTTGAGCAACTCTCTCTTCCGTAGCTCCTAGGTTCTGACAACCCTTCCTTAGGCTCACCCTTGACCCGGTTTTCTGTGGACCTGTCTCTCTTCTCCTATCCTGCCTGAGGTACCACAGGGCTGACACCTGCCCCCCGAAGGCCCCTGTGTGAGTTGGAGCAGGCTGGGATGGTGGCTGTGACCCTGACCCCTCCCTCCAGCCCCAGGCCCCCAGCCTCTGTTCACCTTGGTCATTCTGGCAGCTGTTCCCATCCTGGCTGACATTCTGGAGCTCCTCCTTCAAGGCCACCTTCACCTTCTCATACTCCTCCTCCAGCTGGGGGCTGAAGGGTAACTCCAGCAGGACTAGATATTCCACCACGATGCTGCCATTCCTGGGGGCAGGGGTGGGGTGCAGAGAGCCTTAAAAGGGGCCCAGGCCCAAGCCACCATACAACTGTAGAAGGGCATTTCCAGACCAGCCACAGCTATGCAGGTGTTGGCAGGAAGGGGCAGAGGCAATGAGATGGGATTCCAGACTGATTATGTCCAGAAGGGGCTGCTAGCCTGTGTAGGCGGGACAAGGAATGATTGACATTCTCTTTGTGTTCCCTCAAGCCATAATCAAACCAGGCCCTTCTGGGCTCTCTGCCTCCCTCTTGCTGACCCATCCACTAGACCAGTTGCCAACCAGAGAGACCAGCTATGGTCCAGACACCAGGCACAAAGCCTCAGGCACCACCTCCCTGTAGATCCCAATCATTCTGCATCCAGCATGCTTCAAGGAGAGGGGAGACATCCCTCCTACAGAGGAATGAATCCTGAAAGTGATCCCCAAACACCCTCCATGGAGTAGTTTTCTTGCTTCCTCCGTCCATCCCTCTCTTTATGACATCGAATGATTCCAAAAGCAAGGGATGGCTTCTTTGGCCCTTCTTTGTGCTCCCCACCCACCACCACACACACTTGACACTTGCCTCCACAGCCCCAGAAAGGGGTCCTACCTCAGAGAAAGGATCTGCACCTCCTTGAACCCCTGCACATTTTGGTAAATCTTCTTTATCTGAAATGTGAAGGATCCTGGCTCACATCTGAACCTCCAATCAGAGGGCACCCCCAGGCCCAAGCTCCACTCCAAGGTCATTTGAGTTTTGAATTCCCCCACCCCTTCCTCCTCACCTGATCCCGGAAGGTGTTCGTGAAATCCCGGTAGACCTTAGAACTGTTGTCATCGAGGTCCAGGGAAAACTCCTGGTTGACAGACACCTCCATGCCCACTTCACTGTCCACCATATCTGTACACAACATGCCCTGCTCTGGTCACTTGAACGTCCATTCCTGTCTGACATCACCACCACCACCCTAACCCAGAAGCTGCTCCCACTGCCCCTCTCCATGTTCCCTGAGGACTGACTGAATAGCAGAAGGAAGAAGGTAGGATTTCTGGGATGTGTTGTCCTGAGATGTGAGAAATACTGGAAGTGGGATGTCCCACAGTCAGTTCTGTAGTCTTTCTCT
>NW_011492099.1:9968-10719 GCF_000754665.1 Bison bison bison | reverse complement strand
AGATTCGATCCCTGGGTCGGGAAGATCCCTTGGAGGAGGAAATGGCAACCCACTCCAGTATTCTTGCCTGGAAAATCCCATGGACTGAGGAGCCTGGTGGTCTGAAATCCATAGGATTGCAAAGAGTTGAACAAAACCGAACCAACTTAGAAAGCACACAGGCACAATATTTTTCACTCCAATTATTTAATAAAATATTGGGCATAAGTTCTACTTTTACTCAAACACTTTATGCCTCTCATCCCTCTTCTCTTTGGGCTTCCATTCCATTCCACTGAACATTGTCATTGAATTCAATGTCCACTTGTCTTTCTAGCATCATAAAATATATTGATATTTTAATCAACCAAGCAAACAGCCATAGTGGTCTCTGGACTCTGAGTTAGGATGAGTTGTTTCTAATGTACATTTTTTGGATTTCTTTTTATCTGAACATTTTTAGCAGGATCTTTTGAGGTCTCAGACTCACCTGCATGGGACTATGAACAGAGGGCTCCTTATGGAAGTCTGAATCCCTTCTGGGCGGATGATGATGGAGACTGAAGCTCTGTCTTCAGCTGAGAGAGCAGGAAGGAGGGGGTCAAGCACTGCTTCTTTACTCAGACTTAGGACTCCAAATGCAACAGTTAGTCTACTCCACGCCCAGGCTGTACAAGCTCAGGGATGCAGCAGAGGAGACATTTACAATGCTCTACATGTGCTCATTAGGTACATTTCCCTCTTGATAAATGACCTACAGGCACATGAATTC
>NW_011492099.1:5657-6306 GCF_000754665.1 Bison bison bison | reverse complement strand
TGAAGGAACCATCAGCCAGAAACAGAGCTACAGATTACATCACCACGTTATTGATAAAGGTGGCAGAACTGGCAAGTTGGATCATCTGACTGAGTTCACAGAAAAAGTGTGAGATTTCTAAGACATTACAGAAGGTCAGTCACAACACCATTAAGTTTTCTAACAAGGAATGAAGGACATTGATGACGCAGGACACCAGCACCAGCAGTCCACAGAGCCGGGGTTTCATGATGACCATGTAGTGCAGGGGTGACAGATGACCACATATCGATTAAAAGCCATCACTGTCAGGAGAAAGATATCCAGTCCAGCAAAAAAGTAAGAAAAAATGAACGTGGATGCACAGCCTTCATAGATGATAACTTTGCTCTGTCTCTGGATGCTCCACAGCATCTTTGGGATGGTGGTGGAGGTGAAACAGATGTCTACAAAGGACAGGTTGGAGAGGAAGAGGTCTGACTGGACAGCAATGATAATGAGTAGGTTTCCAAACACACTGATCAGGTGCATGGAGAGAAAAATAACAAATAAGAGGGTCTGCAGTTCTGATTCCTCTGAAAATCCCATAAGAAGAAATTAAGAAACTGCTGTTAGGTTCCTTGGTGCCATGTGGTGGTGTAGACTATGAGAAAAGGGGAAAATAACATGA
>NW_011492099.1:3748-5557 GCF_000754665.1 Bison bison bison | reverse complement strand
TTTTAATTTAAATTTATTTATTTTAATTGGAGGCTAATTACTTTACAATATTGTATTGGTTTTGCCATACATCTTTGTTGTTATGATGACACCTGGTTCCCCCTAAACTTAACTTTTCTCAAACCTTGAGCTAACCAATGAATTTTTCTTATGGAAATGTTTTTCTTAAGCTATGTTAATGAACTATGTATTTGCCTTGGAATCTGCCTTTCTTCTAAAAGGTTCAGCCTAAGACTCAAACCTTGAACAAAAAATGGCCCAACAAACCAGTATGTCTTACTCATGGAAATGTTCTCCTAATCTATGCTCATGAAGCTATTTATTTGATTGGAAATCCACCTTTCTTTAAGATTCATGTCAATTGTTTTATGGTGGGGATAATTCACCTTGTGCCAATGTTATCTTAAAATGCACGCTATAGGAGAGGGGCCTGGCGGAACTCTTTCAGTTTTGAGGTGATTCTTTATTTGACTAGCAACTTGTTAACAGATATATAACTACTACTACTACTACTAAGTCGCTTCAGTTGTGTCCGACTCTGTGCGACCCCATGGACTGCAGCCTACCAGGCTTCTCCACCCATGGGATTCTCCAGACAAGAACACTGGAGTGGGTTTCCATTTCCTTCTCCAATGCATGAAAGTGGAAAGTGAAAGTGAAGTCGCTCAGTCATGTCTGACTCCCAGCAACCCCATGGACTGCAGCCTACCAGGATCCTCCATCCATAGGATTTTCTGGGCAACAGTACTGGAGTGGGGTGCCACTGCCTTCTCCCAGATATATAACTCCTTGCTAAAAAAATAGCAAGAGGGGCATTCTTTCTGTCCCTTTCTGATATCTATATCAGAAACTTCCTCTGTCTCTTTAATATTTTAATAAAACTTTATTACACGAAAGCTTTGAGTGATCAAGCCTCGTCTTTAGCCCTGGATCAAAATCTTCTCCTCTGGAGGTCACAAATCCCGGTGTAGCTCATGGCTCACAGCCAGACCTTTCAAAGTGATGGGACTGGATGCCATGATCTTAGTTTTTTGAATGTTGAGTTTTAAGTCAGCTTTTTCACTCTCCTCTTTCATCCTAATCAAGAAATTCTTTAGTTCCTCTTCACTTTCTGCCATTAGAGTGACATCATCTGCATATCTGAGGTCGCTGATAACACCAATACAGTATACTAACACATATATATGGAATTTAGAAAGATGGTGACAATAAACCCTGCAATCTTGATTCCAGCTTGGGATTCATCCTGCCCAGCATTTCATGTAATGTACTTTGCATATAAATAAGCACAGTGACAATGTAGAGCCTTAAAGTACTCCTGTCCCAATTTTGAATGAGTCAGTTGTTCCATGTAATATTCTCACTGTTGCTTCTTGACCTGCATATAGGTTTCTCAGGAGACAGGTATGGTTGTCTGATTTTCTCATCTCTGAGAATTGTCCAGTTTATTGTGATCTACACAGTCAAAGGCTTTATCATAGTCAATGAAACAGAAGAAGATACTTTTCTAGAATTCCTTTGATTTTTCTATGATTCAGCAGTTGTTGGCAACCTGATCTCTGGTTCCTCTGCCTTTTCGAAATCCAGCTTTTACTTTTCCCTGGCTCAGAATCAGTTAAAAGCAGATGAATGGATAAGAAAGCTGTGGTACATATACACAATGGAGTATTACTCAGCCATTAAAAAGAATACACTTGAATCAGTTCTAATGAGGTGGATGAAACTGGAGCCTATTATACAGAGTGAAGTAAGCCAGAAAGAAAAACACCAATACAGTATACTAACGCATATATATGGAATTTAGAAAGA
>NW_011492099.1:0-1411 GCF_000754665.1 Bison bison bison | reverse complement strand
GAAACCTACTCATTATCATTGCTGTCCAGTCAGACCTCTTTCTCTCCAACCTGTCCTTTGTAGACATCTGTTTCACCTCCACCACCATCCCAAAGATGCTGTGGGGCATCCAGAGACAGAGCAAAGTTATCATCTATGAAGGCTGTGCATCCACGTTCATTTTTTCTTACTTTTTTGCTGGACTGGATATCTTTCTCCTGACAGTGATGGCTTTTAATTGATATGTGGTCATCTGTCACCCCTGCACTACATGGTCATCATGAACCCCCGGCTCTGTGGACTGCTGGTGCTGGTGTCCTGGGTCATCAATGTCCTGCATTCCTTGTTAGAAAACTTAATGGTGTTGTGACTAACCTTCTGTAATGTCTTAGAAATCTCACACTTTTTCTGTGAACTCAGTCAGATGATCCAACTTGCCAGTTCTGCCACCTTTATCAATAACGTGGTGATGTAATCTGTAGCTCTGTTTCTAGCTGATGGTTCCTTCATGTGTATCCTTTACTCTTATTCTAAGGAAGTTTCCTTCATACACAGAATCTCATCAGGTTAGGGGAACAATAAAGCATTTTTACCTGTGCATCTCATCTCTCAGTTGTCTCCTTATTTTATTGTACAGGCTTAAGATGTATCTTAGCTCTGCTGCTACTCACAGCTCAAACTCAAGTGCAACAGCCTCAGTGATGTACATTGTGGTCACACTTATGCTGAACCCCTTCATCTACAGTCTGAGAAATAAAAACTTAAAGAGGGGTCTAAACATGTTTTGGAAAGGTAAGTATAAAGGGTCCAGTTGTCCTGGGGCTTAAGGAGTACCTGTGATAGCAAAGCTCAAATTCTTAGCCAAATGTTGCCAATGTTTTGTCAGACTGTGAAGATAGAACGTACCTCTTCTATTTTTCTTGGAATTTATATTTTGATTTTAACCTCTTTATATAATTTAGATAACTCACTCTTTTTTTTAATTTAAATTTACTCTCTTAAGTTTTGTTATATCTATGAGTGCCAAGTTGTTTTTTGTTTTTTTTTTCCTTCTAATTTCCCTTTGTGTGTTAATCACACAGTCGTGTCTGACTCTGAGGCTCCCTAGACTGTAGCCCATCATGCTCCTCTGTCCATGGGATTCTCCCAGCAAGAACACTGGGGTCAGTTGCTATTTCCTTCTCCAGGGGATCTTCCTGACCCAGGGATCAAACCTGCATTGTCAGACAGATTCTTTACCACAGGGAAAGCCAACCTGAGGAAGTATACGAATAAGTTTTTCTGCCTTGTTATGTAATTATTATAAAATTTTATAAAATTTTATAATATTTTTATAATATTATTATAATAAAAATTATTATAAAATGCCCAAACATTCTGTTTCTTTACTTCTGAAGGCCATGCAGAAAAGGGATGCTGTGAGAAAAGAAAT
>NW_011492098.1:5108-5768 GCF_000754665.1 Bison bison bison | reverse complement strand
CAGAAAAGGGAATGGCAAACCACTTCAGTATTCTTGCCTTGAGAACCCCATGAACAGTTGAAAGGCAAAATGATAGGATACTGAAAGAGGAACTCCCAGGTGAGTAGGTGCCCAATATGCTACAGGAGATCAGTGGAGAAATAACTCCAGAAAGAATGAAGGGATGAAGCCAAAGCAAGAACAATACCCAGTTGTGGATGTGACTGGTGATAGAAGCAAGGTCCAATGCTGTAAAGAGCAATATTGCATAGGTACCTGGAATGTTAGGTCCCTCAATCAAGGCAAATTGGAAGTGGTCAAACAGGAGATGGTAAGAGTGAATGTCAACATTTTAGGAATCAGCGAACTAAAACAGACTGGAATGGGTGAATTTAACTCAGATGGCCATTATATCTATTACTGTGTGCAGGAATCCCTTAGAAGAAATGGAGTAGCCATCATGGTCAATGAACGAGTCCAAAATGCAGTACTTGGATGCAATCTCAAAAATGACAGAATGATCTCTGTTCATTTCCAAGGAAAACCATTCAGTACCACGGTGATACAAGCCTATGTCCCAACCAGTAACACTGAAGAAGCTGAAGTTGAACAGTTCCATGAAGACCTACAAGACCTTTTAGAACTAACACCCAAAAAAGATGTCCTTTTCATTATAGGGGA
>NW_011492098.1:4228-4387 GCF_000754665.1 Bison bison bison | reverse complement strand
CCATCGAGTCAGAGATGCCATCCAACTGTCTCATCCTCTGTTGCCCCCTTCTCCTCCTGCTTTTAGTCTTTCCCAGCATCAGGGTCTTTTCCAATGAGTCGGCTCTTTGCATCAGGTGGTCAAAGTATTGGAGTTTCAGCTTCAGCATCAGTCCTTCCA
>NW_011492098.1:0-1178 GCF_000754665.1 Bison bison bison | reverse complement strand
CATTGTTGAAAAGTCACTGCACAGGTATCTAGTCAAACTTCCCAGCAGATACTATCCTTTATGAACCCCTGGACTCCTAGCTTAAACCAAAAGAAGGTGTATCTCCAGAAAAAACATACTTTACAAGATGAATCAATGTAGGAGACATAAGAGATCCAGGTTTGATCCCTGGGTCACGAAGATCCCCTGGAGGAGGGCATGGCAACCCAGTCCAGTATTCTTGTCTGAGAAATTCCATGGACAGAAGATCTCTGGCAGGCTACAGTCCTTGGGGTCTCAAGAGTCAGACACGACTTGGCAACTAAACTACCAACCTTAAGAAAAATGAAACTGGATTATTTTTTCCCTGAATCTTTATGCAAACTACCACTTTGGGATAAAATAAAAGCAATATGGGGGAAAACAAAGCTGAAAGGAGAGTAAGCTTGAAATATAATACTAACACATGTTAACAATTGATACCTGCTATGAAAAATGTGGCCCAGTGGTTTTCTAAGACATACTAGACTGTGGAGAGATGAGCATATATGAGAATTTCCCAAGCCCAACTTCTTAATGTCGTAGCAGATTTATCTCATTATATTAGACGCTATTTTGTGTGATGATTCTGTAGTTGAACTACATGTGTTTTTGTTTGTATATGTGTGAGTTACAAAAAGCATCTTGTCTGATATTTTTGCAAAGCCATTTTCTAGACTACACATCAGCTATTTTGTCACCAGCTGGGCTGTCTTTTGCTTGATAGTAAGGGTCTTGAAAAGGCAAGTGTGTGCATTTCAAGTTTTCTTATTAGTTCCAATGCCAGTTGTGAATCATCTCATCAAGCCTTTGGACTTTAATAGCCCAATTTTCAGAGAAGGCAATGGCACCCACTCCAGTACTCTTGCCTGGAAAATCCATGGACGGAGGAGCCTGGTAGGCTGCAGTCCATGGGGTCTCTAGGAGTCAGACACGACTGAGCGACTTCACTTTCACTTTTCACTTTCATGCATTGGAGAAGGAAATGGCAACCCACTCCAGTGTTCTTGCCTGGAGAATCCCAGGGACAGGGAGCCTGGTGGGCTGCTGTCTATGGGTCACACAGAGTCAGACACGACTGAAGCGTCTTAGCAGCAGCAGCAGCAGCCCAATTTAGGCTTGTTCACACTTCAGTACCCAAGTATCACCAGCGACATTAT
>NW_011492097.1:9125-9790 GCF_000754665.1 Bison bison bison | reverse complement strand
TTCACAGCCCTGAGATGACACGTGATGACATGTCCTGCCACGCCCACATGGTTCCTCCTCAGTCGCACAGATATACTGTCATCCAGCCTCACACTAATTCTTTGGGGAAGGTATCTGAGCTCTTCATTTTCAGATGATGAACCTGAAGGTCAGACGAAGTATGTGACTTCCTCAAGGTCACCAGTGGCTGCGTGGCAGCTCAGGGACTCACCCTCAGGCCCTCAGGACCTCATATCCATGCCAAGAAGCGCCTGGCACAGAGCTGGGAGTGTCAGAGGTGCAAGAAGACCTTGCCAAGGTGATGGGTGGTCCACTCACCACTCAGGCATCAATCAGGCCTATTTTTATCTGCAAGAAGTTAATGCAGCTTTTTATACATGATGGGCGTGTGGTGAGGAGTCCAAGTTGGAGCCATTTATTGGCTGTGGGACCACAGAGAAGTCACTCGATGTTTCTGAGCTCAAGTTTCCACGGCTGCGGCAAGAAGTTCATTCCTGTTTAGTTGTATCAGGTGAGCCATGGAAGAGACAGTGGGTGAGAGTGAGGCACACCTTCCATGGGCAGGCCCTGACTGGCAGTATTATTAGCAGGCACTCTGGAGTGGTCAGAAGCAACACCCTCTCCTTGCCTCCAAGGTCCTGAGTAAGGGGACTGTCTCCATTCCT
>NW_011492097.1:5156-5460 GCF_000754665.1 Bison bison bison | reverse complement strand
TCCCAAGGTCTCCCCCATTGCAGGCAGATTCTTTACCATCTTAACCACCAGGGAAGCCCAACTTTACCTTAGTAAACATTAAAAGAGTTGTGGGACACTTTTAAGTCGTCTTTAACCCCATATTAAAATCAAAATGCTATGTAACTGCATAACATTTGTCCAAAAGAATAAAATATGCGCTTCGCTCATCAAGATAAGTGCGTGGCCACCATGAGGGCGGGAATCTGCAGTCAGTGAGGCTCGTGGTCTGAAGTTGCAGACGGCCTTGAGGGCACGTTTCCCGGTGTGAGGGCCACTTCAGTAA
>NW_011492097.1:0-1125 GCF_000754665.1 Bison bison bison | reverse complement strand
GGTGGGATATATCATGGGCTTTTATTTTACTTACAATCTGGTAAAGAAGACAAACTTTAACATAGAATGTTCTGACGGGGACAAGTGGAGACGTGGGGATATATGACAATACCACTAACTTAGGCCAAAGGACAGGCCTGAGAAAGTGACTGAAAAAATATGTTTTTAATTGTGGTAAAACATACTTGACATGAAATCTGCCACCTTGGCTACTTTTCAAGTGCATAGTTTAGTGGCATTAAATGCACTCACACTGTCATGCACCTGTCACCACCATCATCTCCCAGACTCTTGTCATCCTGCAAAATTAAAGCCCTGCCCCCATAAAACACTTATCTGCGCTCCCTGCCCCCAGCATCCACCATTCTACTTTCTGCATCTTACACATCTGATGACTCCGGGGACCTCATAGAATAGAAAAGTGCAATGTGTGTGCTTCTGTGTCTGGCTTATTTCATGGAGCACTATGTCCTCAAGGTTCACCTGGGTTGTAGCAAGGATTAGGATTCCGAGAAAGTGGGTTTTAGGTTGTGATCTGAATGGGGACAGGATGATGAAAGGGGGCTGAGAATGAGATGACACAGGGCAAACAGCTTGCAAGAAACCAGAGGCAGGTGTGGGCTTGGGGGGCTGGGAGAACTGAGTGCGAGCTCCCAGTGACCAGAATCCTGCCAGGCACAGAACCCCAGGGGCAGCAGGAAGGCTCAGCTGAGGCTTGAGGAGGGAGCACTAGGGTTGGAGGTGAATCTTCTGCAGGTGAGCCCCAGGCCGTGAGGATGCGAAGAGGATGGGCAGGCATCACCTATGGGAGTGAGGATGGAGGTGGACAGAAGTGGACCTGGCAGGGACAGCAGGGAGGACACCCTGACTGTGGCGAGTGCATTCATGGGAGGAGGCAGAGAGGTCCTCTGGCTGCTTTCTGGGTGGTTGGGTGACCCGTGTGCAGTACTGGGGTGCCCTGGAGGATGTTATAGCTCTGACCTTGGGTCAGCCCCAAATTCTCTGGAGTCGGGGAAGAGGATGATCTAGGTCAGTAGCTCTCAAACTTGGCTATGTATTAGAATGATCTGAAGAACTCTGAAAAGCCTTACTGCCAGGTCAAGGAGTCCAGCCCAAGGATCAGAA
>NW_011492096.1:10914-13159 GCF_000754665.1 Bison bison bison | reverse complement strand
AGCTTTAGGGAATGGATAATGGGAGATCATTTTTGAGCTCCCCTAGAGAGTCAGTGGTATTATTAGCAGTTGCTTCTGGGTGCCAGGATTTTGTGCTTTTTTAAAATTGCACTGTTCTGTGTTCTTCTAGCTTCCCTTGTATTTATTTTAAATTAAGTTGAAAAGAATCAAGGGCAGAGAAGTGCCTGAGAAGGGTAGAGTGGAGCTAGAAAAACAAGCCCCTAAAGTCTTGCTTACTATCTACCCGCTGGCTGCTCTACTGTGCTTAGACAGGACGTTCAGATTCCTTTTAGCCATTCAAAAGTTGCCAGGAGCATCTTCTGACTATCTCTTGTAAATTCACCGGAGAGATTTATATTTGGAGTTGATGAAAATAACCTCTGATACATAGTTGAGTGAAGAAAAGCCTCCAGACCATGCAAAGCAGGAACACGAAGGCTCATTCCATGAACGTGCATGCCTTGTGACTGCAGTAATAAAGGTGCTCTCTTATTTAGATCATTCTGTTTGATCTCACCATTGGGAGAGAGGACTGTCCCACCCAGAATGAATGGATAAAGGTAAAAAAGGAAGTCTGTGACGTGGATATATTCATAAACAGAGAGAAGCAAGACTTGACAGGTAGCTGTGGAAAGTAAATAGCAGAAAGTGAGTTACTGATGGAGCCACACCCTGATGAGATTGCAGGTGAATAGCTTTATCCTTGGAAGGAAGACAAATTATTTATTTGAAATAGGCATGGCTGTTGTAAGGATGAGTACCGGTACTGATAAACTAAGGAGCCAGAATGAGCCAAAGGGACTTGATTGTCATGGAAAACAATGGTAGAGGCAACCATTAAGAAGAATGCATGTGCTCCACTCTAAAACTGCAGAATTAAAGACTCCGTACACAGTCTGTAGCAGCGCCTGGTGTTTCAGGTTTTCCCTGGTGCTGTCTCTGTCACCACAGGTACTTGGGGGAAAAGTACAAAACCCTGAACTCCATAAGCATGTGTTACTCTCCTTTGTTCTCCCAGCTGTGACTCCTGTGTCTCTCTGTGGGGGATCAAGTGAGAGAGTCATTTCCTAGGCAGGTTGATAGGATATCTAGGGGTCCCCAAGGAGAGAGGGGTCTGGAATTCTCAAGGAGGAAGAAAGGACAAACTTTTCACAGTCTTTGTAGACCAGGATCTGGGGACTGGAGTCGATGAAAATGAGAGGGTAACAGGCAGGAAGGCCAGGGGTCTCCAAATGGAGGAAATAGCCTGCAAGTGTCAGACGTTTCTCTCTCTCTTAAGCGGCAGGAGGAAACAAACTAGCGATACTTTTTCCTTCTCTATACAAATTTAAAGGGAGGTTTCTCTTAAAATACTGTGTTGCCATAATGACATCTGGTTTCGCCTGAAGTTAGCTATTCTTGAGCCTAGAGATAACCAATGCCTTTTTCTTATGGAAATGTCCATCTTAAGCTATGCTAATGTACTATGCCTTTACCCCAAACTCTGTCTCTAAGTCGGTTCCGCCTCCTGGCCCAGAACCTACTTGACAAACCAGTATGTTATACTCAGATATTGTTCCCCTAATCTATGTAAGTGAAACTATTTGTATGGTGGTCTGCCCTTCTTCAAGATTCAAGTTAATTATTTTATGGCCCAGGATAAACCATTTGGTGCCAAGGTTATCCCAAAATGCATCTTATGGGTGAGGGGCCTGGTGCCATTCTGAATTTTAAGACATTCCTTTCTTTCATTAACAGACTGCTAGTGACTATATAACATCCAGCTGAAGACTAGCAGGGGGGTACTCTTTCTGCCCCCTTCTGATGCCTATGTCAGAAGCTTTCTCTATCTCCTTTATACTTTAATAAAACTTTATTACACAAAAGCTCTGAGCGATCAAGCCTCGTCTCTGGCCCCAGATTGAATTCTTCTCCTCCGGGGGCGAAGAATCCTGGTGTATTCGCGTGATTCAACAACAACCTTTCACAAGGACACATATCATCCCAAATAATAGACGAAGGACTGACGCTTAGAGACTGCAGCACACCGTCCAAAATTACAGTGGGAATGCAAGTGAGCCACCAGTGTGCATAAGGGAGCTTTTCTTGAGTGATGGAAATGTTCTAAAAGTGGATTGTGGGGATGATTTCAGTCTACTAAAATTATCGCACACTTAAAATGGATGGATTTATGACATGTGAGCTATACTTTAACAAAACTCTTGAAAATAAAAATAAAATGAGAAGAAAAAAAAATCTTGAAGCA
>NW_011492096.1:9262-10814 GCF_000754665.1 Bison bison bison | reverse complement strand
GAGAAAGGCAAATTGAAACTACAGTGAGGTACCACCAGTCAGAATGGCCATCATTAAAAAGTCTACAAATAACAAATGCTGAGAAGGATGTGGATACAAGGGACCCCCTCCTGTATTGTTGATGGGAGTGTAAGTTTGTGCAACCACTGTGGAAAGAGTATGGAATTTCCTCAGAAAACTAAAAATAGAATTACCACATGATCCAGAAATCCCCCTCCTGGGCATATATCCAGACAAAATTATAATTAAAAGAGATACATGGACTCCTATGTGCATAGCAGCCCTACACACAATAGCCACGACATGGAAACAACCTAATGCCCATCAACAGATGACCAGATGAAGAAGACCTGGTGCAGATACACCATGGAATAGTACTCTGCCATAAAAATGACAGAACAATGCCACTTGCAGAAATATGCATGCAACCAGAGATTATCATACTAAGCAAAGTAAGTCAGAAATAATATCTTATGATATCATTTATATGTGGAATCTAAAATATGACACAGATGAGCCTATGAAACAGAACTAAAGAGCCTCTTGGTGAAAGTGAAAAAGGATAGTGAAAAAGCT
Organism: Bison bison bison; assembly: GCF_000754665.1. Lineage (NCBI taxonomy): Eukaryota > Metazoa > Chordata > Mammalia > Artiodactyla > Bovidae > Bison > Bison bison. Next base: position 10,238 of record NW_011492096.1, on the reverse strand, counting down.
GGCTTAAAACCCAACATTCAAAAAATGAAGATCATGGCATCCAGTCCCATCACTTCATGGCATCTAGTCCCATCCAGTCCCATCTAGTCAAAGCTATGGTTTTTCCAGTAGTCATGTATGGATGTGAGAGTCGGACCATAAAGAAAACGAGAGCCAAAGAATTGATGTTTCTGAACTGTGGTGTTGGAGAAGACTCTTGAGAGTCCCCTGGACTTCAAGGAGATCCAACCAGTCCATCCTAAAGGAGATCAGTCCTGAATATCCATTGGAAGGACTGAGGCTGAAGTTGAAGCTCCAATACTCTGGCCACCTGATGTGAAGAACTGACTCATTGGCAAAGACCCTGATGCTGGAAAAGATTGAAGGCAGGAGGAGAAGGGGACGACATAGGATGAGATGGTTGGATGGCATCACCGACTCAATGGACATGAGTTTGAGCAAGCTCCGTGAGATGGTGAAGGACAGGGAGGCCTGGAGTGCTGCAGTCCATGGGGTCACAAGGCGTGCGTGCTAAGCCGCTTCAGCTGTGTCTGACTGTCTGTAACACTATGGACTGCAGCCTGCCAGGCTCCTCCACCCATAGGATTCTCCAGGCAAGAATACTGGAGTGGGTTGTTGTGCCCTCCTCCAGGAGATCTTCTCGATCCAGAGATGGAACCCACATCTCAGGTCTACCTGCATTGGCAGGTGGGTTCTCTACCACTAGCATCACCTGGGAAGCTCACTTTAGAATAGAGAACTAAATTCAAAATCCTATGAGAAACCATAATGAATATTCAAAAATGTATACGTATGTATAACAGATGGACAAGGCAATGGCACCCCACTCGAGTACTCTTGCCTGGAAAATCCCATGGACAGAGGAGCCTGGTAGGCTGCAGTCCATGGGGTCGCTAAAAGTCAGACACGACTGAGCGACTTCACTTTCACTTTTCTCTTTCATGCATTGGAGAAGGAAATGGCAACCCACTCCAGT
>NW_011492096.1:6918-8227 GCF_000754665.1 Bison bison bison | reverse complement strand
CAACCTAGACAGCATATTAAAAAGCCGAAACATTACTTTGCCAACAAAGGTCCATCTAGTCAAGGCTATGGTTTTTCTGGTAGTCATGTATGGATGTGAGAGTTGGGTCATAAAGAAAGCTGAGTGCTGAAGAATTGAGGCTTTTGAACTGTGGTGTTGTCAAAGACTCTTGAGGGTCCTTTGGAGTGCAAGGAGATCCAACCAACTTGACCTTGGTTGATCAACTTAACTTGATCCTCTAGTCAATCCTAGAGGAAATCAGTCCTGAATAGTCTTTGGAAGGACTGAAGCTGAAGCTGAAGCTGAAAGTCCAATACTTTGGCCACCTGATGCAAAGTGCTGATTCCCTGGGAAAGACCCTGATGCTGGGAAAGATTGAAGGCAGGAGGAGAAGGGGATGACATAGAATGAGATGGATGGAATCCAAGAGTCAGTGGACATGAGTTTGAGTAAGCTCACCTGTCAGAATAGCTTTTATAAAAAAGGCAACATATATCTAGTGTTGATGAGGATGTGGAGAAAAAGGAACCTTCTTGCCCTGTTGGTGAGAACATAAGTTGGTGAAATCCACTATGGAAAACGAATGATGGTTCCTCAAAATATTAAAAACAGATCTACCAAAAGATCTATCAGTTTCACTTCTGGGCATTTTTATGAAGAAAACAAAAAGATTAAGTCAAAATGTTGCATGCACCTCAAAGTTCATGGCAGCATTATTTACACTAGCCAAGATATGGAAGCAACCCAAGAGTCCATCAAAATACAGGATATATTGAATATATTGGATATATCCCAAACATTGGATATATTAGATATATCTGAAGTATAATGGATAAAAAATGTGACATATATATGCAAATATATGTAATGGAATAGTACTCAGTCACAAAAAAGATGAACCTTTCCTTTCACGACAACCTGAATGGATCTAGAGGGTATTACACTTAGTGGAATAAGTCAGGGGAAGACAAATACTATATAATTTCACTTATTTATAAAACCTAAAAAAAAAAAAAAACAAATGAACAAATGTAAGAAGACAAAAATGACTCATAATACAGAGAACAAGTTGGTGGTTTCCATAGGAGGGGGATGAACAAAATAGATGAGGGAGATTAAGAAGTGTAAACTTTCAGCTATAAAATAAGTGTCATGATATGTAATGTGCAGCAAAAGGAATGTAGGCATTAACATTGCAATAACTGTGCATGGTGACAGGTGGTAACTAGACTTATAGTGGTGATCGTTTTGCAGTGTTTAAAAGAGCAAATTATTATGTTGTACAACTGAAACTAACATAATATTGTAA
>NW_011492096.1:4973-6818 GCF_000754665.1 Bison bison bison | reverse complement strand
TTACTCGTTGGGGCATAGACTTGGATTGCCATGATATTGAATGGTTTGCCTTGGAAACGAACAGAGATCATTCTGTCATTTTTGAGATTGCATCCAAGTACTGCATTTTGGACTCTATTGTTGACTATGATGGCTACTCCATTTCTTCTGAGGGATTCCTGCCCACAGTAGTAGATATAATGGTCATCTGAGTTAAATTCACCCATTCCAGTCCATCTTAGTTCACTGACTCCTAAAATGTCGATGTTCACTCTTGCCATCTCCTGTTTGACCATTTCCAATTTGCCTTGATTCATGGACCTAACATTCCAGGTTCCTATGCATTATTGCTCTTTACAGCATTAGACTTTACTTCCATTACCAGTCACATCCACAACTGGGCATTATTTTCACTTTGGCTCTGTCTCTTCATTCTTTCTGGAGTTATTTCTCCACTCTTCTCCTTATCAAAAAATTCAGATTTAAAAATCAAGAACATAGGGAAACCTACTAGACCATTCAGGTATGACCTAAATCAAATCCCTTATCATTGTAGAGTGGAAGTGAGAAATAGATTCAAGGGATTAGATCTGATAGACAGAGTGCTTGAAGAACTATGGACAGAGGTTCATGACATTGTACAGGAGACAGGGAGCAAGACCATCTCCAAGGAAAAGAAATGGAAAAAGGCAAAATGGCTGTCTGAGGAGGCCTTACAAATAGCTGAGAAAAGAAGAGACGCAAAAGGCAAAAGAGAAAAAGAAAGATATACTCTTTTGAATGCAAAGGTCCAAAGAGTAGCAAGGAGAGATAAGAAAGACTTCCTCATTGACCAATGCAAAGAAATAGAGGAAAACAATAGAATAGGAAAGACTAGAGATCTCATCGAGAAAATTAGAGATACCAAGAGAACACTTCATGAAAAGATGGGCTCAGTAAAGGAAAGAAATGGTATGGATCTAATAGAAGCATTTTAAGCATATTAAGAAGAGGTGGCAAGAATACACAGAACTATGCAAAAAAGATCTTCATGACCCAGATAACCATGATGGTGTGATCACTCACCTAGACCCAGACATCCTGGAGTATGAAGTCAAGTGAGCCTTAGTAAGCATCACTAGGAACAAAGCTAGTGGAGGTGATGGAATTCCAGTTGAGCTATTTCAAATCCTGGGAGATGATGCTGTGAAAGTGCTGCACTCAATATGCCAGCAAATTTGGAAAACTCAGCAGTGGCCACAGGACTGGAAAAGACCAATTTTCATTTCAATCTCAAAGAAAGGCAATGCCAAAGAATGCTCAAACTACCCCACAATTGCACTGATCTTACACACTAGCAAAGTAATGCTCAAAATTCTCTAAGCTACATCCATACCATCTTCCATAGTGGCTGCATCAATTTACAGGGGTGGGATGGAGAGGGAGATGGGAGAGAGTTTCAAAAAGGAGGGAATATATGTATGCCTATGGCTGATTCATGTTGAGGTTTGACAGAAAACAGCAAAATTCTGTAAAACTACTATCCTTCAATAAAAATAAATTAAAAAACAAAACAAAACAAAACATTTTCCAAGCTAGGCTTCAACAGTACATGAATCATGAACTTCCATATGTTCAAGCTGGATTTAGAAAAGGCATTGAAACTAGAGATCGAATTTCCAACATTCACTGGGTCATTGAAAAAGCAAGAGAGTTCCAGAAAAACATCTACTTCTGTTTTACTGATTATGCCAAAGCCTTTGACTATGTAGATCACAACAAACTTTGGAAAATCTTTCAAGAGATGGGAATACCAGAACACTTTACCTGAATCTTGAGAAATGTGTATTCAGGTCAAGAAGCAACAGTTTGAACGGGACACGGAAT
>NW_011492096.1:4191-4403 GCF_000754665.1 Bison bison bison | reverse complement strand
ACCCACTCCAGTGTTCTTGCCTGGAGAATCCCAGGGATGGCGGAGCCTGGTGGGCTGCCATCTATGGAGCGCACAGAGTTGGACACGACTGAAGAAACTTAGCAGCAGCAGCAACAGCATACTGTATTGGTGTTTTTCTTTCCGGCTTACTTCACTCTGTGTAATAGGCTCCAGTTTCATCCACCTCATTAGAACTGATTCAAATGTATTCT
>NW_011492096.1:3692-4091 GCF_000754665.1 Bison bison bison | reverse complement strand
GGAATAACAGATTGATTCCAAATTGGGAAAGGAGAAAGTCAAAGCTGTATACTGTCACCCTGCTTATTTAACTTATATGCAGAGTACATCATGCGAAACGTTGGGCTGGATGAAGCACAAGCTAGAATCAAGATTGCCGGGAGAAATAGCAATAACCTCAGATACATAGATGACACCACCCTTATGGCAGAAAGCAAAGAACTAAAGAGCCTCTTGTTGAAAGTGAAAGAGGAGAGTAAAAAAAACTGGCTTAAAATCCAATATTCAAAAAATGAAGATCATGGCATCCAGTCCCATCACTTCATGGCAAGTAGAAGGGGAAACAGTGGCTGACTTTATTTTTGGGGGCTCCAAAATCACGGCAAATGGTGACAGCAGCCATGAAATTAAAAGATCCTT
>NW_011492096.1:0-306 GCF_000754665.1 Bison bison bison | reverse complement strand
TTTTCTTTTTTTTTTTGGACATGTTTTAATGCCATTCTCCCAAATCATCCCCCCCTCCCTCTCCCACAGAGTCCAAAAGACTGTTTTATATATCTGTGTCTCTTGCTGTCTCGAATACAGGGCTGTCGTTACCATCTTTCTAAATTCCATATATATGCGTTAGTATACTCTACTGGGGAGAAGGCAATGGCAACCCACTCCAGTACTCTTGCCTGGAGAATATGCAGGAGCCTGGTGGGCTGTAGTCCATGGGGTCGCTAAGAGTCGGACACGACTGAGCGACTTCACTTTCATGCATTGGAGAAG
>NW_011492095.1:4790-5152 GCF_000754665.1 Bison bison bison | reverse complement strand
AGAGAAGAGCAGAAAACAACAAAACAGTTTTCAGAGTTTCACTATGTAAACAATGTCTGTAACATTTTGAGTATGCATTACTCTCTTATTTATGGACTTTAAGAAAAACCAGTCAACAGCAAAATAAATAAATAAATTTAAAAAAAGAAAAGAAAAGCATACAACAGGAGAGTTATGAGTTTAAGTTGGATTTGGAGTCTCCTGGGAACTACAACCCAGGACACAGCTCCTCCGTTAGCTCTGAGGAAACTGCTTGGAGGAGGTAGCAGAGAAGTCAGTATGATTTTTGCCTAGGAAGTACATGCAGTCAAGCGTGCATACTGGTAAAAGATTACTGTGAAACACAGAGATCAGATGTCACA
>NW_011492095.1:0-823 GCF_000754665.1 Bison bison bison | reverse complement strand
AAACCACAATGAGGTACCATTTCACACCAGTCAGAATGGTTGCTATCCAAAAGTCTACAAGCAATAAATGCTGGACAGGGTGTGGAGAAAAGGGAACCCTCTTACACTATTGGTGGGAATGCAAACTCTTACAGCCACTATGCAGAACAGTGTGGCGATTCCTTAAAAAACTGGAAATAGAAATGCCATATGATCCAGCAATCCCACTGCTGGGCATGCAAACCAAGGAAAGCAGACTTGAAAGAGACACGTGTACCCCAATGTTCATCGCAGCACTGTTTATAATAGCCAGGACACGGAAGCAACCTAGATGTCCATCAGCAGACCAATGGACCAGAAAGCCATGGTACATATACACAATGGAGTATTACTCAGCCATTAAAAAGAATACATTTGAATCAGTTCTAATGAGGTAGATGAAACTGGAGCCTATTATACAGAGTGAAGTAAGCCAGAAAGGAGAACACCAATACAGTATACAAACGCATATATATGGAGTTTAGTAAGATGGTAATGATAACCCTGTATACAAGACAGCAAAAGAGACACAAATGTATAGAACAGTCTTTTGGACTCTGTGGGAGAGGGCGAGGGTGGGATGATTTGGGAGAATGGCACTGAAACATGTATAATATCATATGTGAAACAAATTGCCAGTCCAGGTTCAATGCATGATACAGGATGCTCGGGGCTGGTGCACTGGGATGACCCAGCGGGATGGGATGGGGAGGGAGGTGGAAGGGGGCTTCAGGATGGGGAACACGTGTACACCCGTGGAGTATTCATGTTGATGTATGGCAAAAAGCCCATACAATATTGTAAA
>NW_011492094.1:4918-5498 GCF_000754665.1 Bison bison bison | reverse complement strand
TGCCACTGGATTATGTGACTGAAAATGGTTATATGGCAAAATTTATTTAACCTCTGCACCACCAGGGAAACCTTATGTTATATATACTTTACCACAATTTTTAATGTAAAAAAAATAAAATCCTCTATCTAGAAGACAGTCTAGCACATGTCTGTCCTTCATTAGCAAATCCCCTAAGAAGGGCTCCTATTTTGAGAAAGCGTATTTTCTCTTCTTTCTCTTTTAGAACATATAATATTGTCTTTCGGTATTTAACCATATATCTATTTTTTTATTGTTGTTACTTAAACTATAGTATATTATTATGTTTTTCCTATCAGTTTTCTCTGTAGCATTTTAACCAGAGGTCTTTTGATAGAAAAATGGATCCTAGTCATGTTAAAGGAAGTGGTGACACAAAACAGCAACTTCACACAGTCTTCAAGTAAACAGAATCCCTGATATAATTGGAAAGTAATATGTAATTCTGGGAACAGTAAAAATACATCTGTGACAACTTTGTCTCAAATCTTAGAAAATAAGTTTAGCTCTGGAGTCTCTCAAGACACAAAACCTGGGAGACAGCTTTTATTGGTGGCCT
>NW_011492094.1:0-750 GCF_000754665.1 Bison bison bison | reverse complement strand
CTCCTTGAAGTCCAAGGGACTCACAAGAGTCTTCTCCAACACCACAGTTCAAAAGCATCAATTCTTCTGTGCTCAGCTTTCTTTATTGTCCATCTCTCACATCCATACATGACTACTGGAAAAACCATAGCTTTGACTAGATGGACCTTTGTTGTTAAAGCAATGTCTCTGCTTTTTAATATGCTGTCTAGGTTGGTCAAAGCTTTTCTTCCAAGGAGCAAAGAAAGTGAAAGTGAAGTCACTCAGTTGTGTCTGACTCTTTGCGACCTGTGGACTCTAGCCCACCAGGCTCCTTCATTCATGGCAAGAATACTGGAGTGGGTTGCCATTTCCTTCTCCATGGGATCTTCCCAACCCAGGGATCAAACCCAGGTCTCCCACATTGCAGGCAGATGCTTTAACCTCTGAGCCACCAGGGAAGCTCCAAGGAGCAAGTGTCTTTTAATTTCATGGCTGCAGTCACCATCTGCAGTGATTTTGGAGCCAAAAAAATCAAAGCTTGTCATTGGCTCCATTGTTTCCCCATCTATTTGCCATGAAATGATGAGACCAGATGCCATGATCTTAGTTTTCTCAATGTTGAGCTTTAAGTCAACTTTTTGGCTCTCCTCTCTCCTCATCAAGAGGCTCTTTAATTCTTCTTCACTTTCTGCCATAAGGGTGGTGTCATCTGCATATCTAAAGTTATTAATATTTCTCCCAACAATCTTGATTCCAGCTTGTACTTCATCCAGTCCAGCATTTCTCATT
>NW_011492093.1:14345-14682 GCF_000754665.1 Bison bison bison | reverse complement strand
GAGCGCTCTCTGAATCAGGAAGGGAGGAGGAGGTGGTCTCTTCTCCCCCAGATGTGGTAGCCTGATCATGAAGACCCTGGGTCTCAGTTTGGGTCTGGCGACGTTTCTCACGAGCACGGTGCTTACTCTTCTGCCCACGGGGCATGATGGCTGTGGGCAGGGACCGCAGGCAGGAGTCTGGGCCAAGAGACAGGTGATTGGGGGCACCTGGAGGATGGAGAATGAGGTGACATGAGCACCTTAAAACAGGGAGACTCTACCTTGGCTGAATCAAAGGCCGCCTCTGCAGGTGTCCTTGAGGACACTGCTCTAGGAACCCACAAGGCTCCTGTTTTCC
>NW_011492093.1:10387-10954 GCF_000754665.1 Bison bison bison | reverse complement strand
CTGTCTTCCTTCCCGGCTGCTCTTTCATCTGAACAACTCCTAGAGACTTCCTTAGTGGTCCAGGGGTTAGAACTCTGCACTCCCAATGCAGGAGGCCTGGGTTCCACTGCTGATCAGGGAACTAGGTCCCACATGCCACAGCTTTGCCACAACTAACAGTTCACATGCCACAACTAAAGATCCTATATGCCACAACTGAAACATTCCTCATGCTGCAACTAAAGAACTCGCAGGCTGCAAGGAAGATCAAGGATCCTGCGTGCCAAAGGTAAGACCAAGCATAGCCAAATACATAAGTAACTAAATAAAATAAGCCCGCATCTTCATCAATTTCACCATCACCTAAAATAGACTCACCTCATAGACTTTGGTGGAATTATCAACGTAGCCAAAAACGCTGAATGGAATGCCCTTTCAATAAAATGATCTCTGTTTCCACGACTCACAGCAAAGAGTGTTAGCCCACTAGCTTCTGAGTTTCCGGTTTCATTCTACTATTACTTTTATTTCACAGAATCTCCTTGGAGATGATGTGCATGAAACATCTAGGTTGTGCACTGTGTTCAC
>NW_011492093.1:9264-9970 GCF_000754665.1 Bison bison bison | reverse complement strand
TCCCTGTTGGTCCAGTGGTTATGCGCTCCCAATGCAGGGGTCCTAGGTTTGATCCCTCGTCAGGTAACTTGATCCCACATGCCGCAACTAAAAATCTCACATCCAACAACTAAGAGTTCTCGTGCCACAACTAAAATCTCACATTCCACAACTAAAGAGCCTGCATGTGGCAACAAAGATTCCGAGTGTCACAACTAAGACCCAGAGCAGTCAAAAAATAAATAGAAATAACTATTTTTAATTAAAACAAATAAAATTACTTTCTACATAGAAGGATAGTGCCAGATAATCTTGTAAGCCCTCAATACCTTGAGGGTGTCTGAATTTGCACATGCAGGTGATCATGGGCTAACTGACCATTACCCCCTTCTCTCCTTTATTCACAGCTCTTAATTATTTTGGTGTTTGTATTGCATTAGCTGTGTATTCCATCCCAGTGTTTTCATCACAGAGTCCTTCTTTCTGTCACTCAAGATACATGTTTGAGTGCTAGAAGACAGTGAATTAATTGACTCATGAGCACCTCAGGCCGGGACAAGTGGAAGGGTACATGCTGTGGACAAATCAGACCAGCGCTCTAGTTCCAGCTCTGTCTCTTATCAGTTGTGAGGACTTGGGTCCATCCCCAAACTCGGGAAGCCTCAGGTGAAGTGGCTTTTGTAGGGCTAGTGACATGTAGCTAAAGCACCTGGCACACGGCCTGGAC
>NW_011492093.1:4828-5786 GCF_000754665.1 Bison bison bison | reverse complement strand
ACCCCAGTCCAACCTCCCTGTTTATTAAGAAGGCACCTGTGTCTGGCAGAGCCAGTGTGAGATGAAGAGATAGTCCTTCCCAGCCACCAGATAATCAGGAATTTTGGCTGGACCTTTGAGCACACTGAGACAGTGAGGAGTCAGACAAAAAGCACAGACTGTGGTGCTGAAATGGATTAATAAGGAACTTAGTGATGTGGCCAGTGACCCTCTAGCACAATATTCTACAGGTCCAGTTGGGGATGATACATTTCATGGGCAAATCACAATTACGAAAAAGAATGGCAGACCATATTGAGGCAGTGTATTCTCTGTGACAATTCATTTCCCTAAAGACTACCCGTTCACACTACCTAAGGGTGCATTTGCAACAGAATTTATCATCCAGACATAAACACTAATGGCAACACTCGGTTTGCTACTCTAAGATCACTGTTGTCTCTTGCTTTCATGATTTCTAAATTTCCGGTATACATTTGTTCACTGCTATGTGATCAGAACCCAGATGATAGCCTCCCCAGTGCCAGAGGCTGCATAGATGTATAAAACAGAAATAAGTACAAAAGAATTTTTCAGAAATGTACTCAGAAGTATGCCGTGTGATGCTACCTTAAAGTCAGAATAAGCTGCATTAAAGCTTGAATAAACTTTCAGTTCAGTTCAGTCGCTCAGTCATGTCCAACTCTTTGCGACCCCATGAATTGCAGTACGCCAGGCCTCCCTGTCCATCACCAACTCACGAAGTTCACTCAAACTCACATCCATCGAGGCGGTGATGCCATCCAGCCATCTCATCCTCTGTCCTCCCCTGCTCTTCCTGCCCCAAATCCCTCCCAGCATCAGAGTCTATTCCAATGAATCAACTCTTCACATGAGGTGGCCAAAGTATTGGAGTTTCTGCTTTAGCATCACTCCTTCCAAAGAAATCCCAGGGCTGATCTCCTTTAGAATGGACTGG
>NW_011492093.1:3960-4728 GCF_000754665.1 Bison bison bison | reverse complement strand
GAAGATTAAGAGATGCAAACTTATAGGTATAAAATAGATAAGCTACAAGAATATACTGCAAAACAAAGGGGATATACCGATATTTTATAATAACTATAAATGGAACATAACATGTATAAATTGTGAATCACTTTGTTGTGTCCCTGAAACATAAAATATTGTACATCAGCTATGATAATGAAGTGAAAGTGTTAGTTGCTCAGTCTTGTTCAACTCTTTTTGACCCTAAGGACGGTAGCCCGCCAGGCTCCTCTATCGATGGAATTCTCCAAGTAAGAATTACCCACTGGAGTGGGTAACCATTCCCTTCTCCAGGGGATCTTCCTGACTAAGTGATCAAACCCAGGTCTTCTACTTTGCAGGCAGATTCTTTGCCATCTGAGCCACCAGGGAAGCCCACAACAACTATACCTCGCTTTAAAAACATATATATTCTCTCAGGAACTTTCACATATACAAGACAGTATTATTAACTATGCGCTTCCCTGGTGGCTCAGTGGTAAAGAATCTGCCTGTTGATGCAGGAGATGCGGGTTCAATTCCTGGGTCAGAAAGATGCCCTGGAGGAGGACACGACAACCCAATCCAGTATTCTTGCATGGAAAATTCCAAAGACAGAGGAGGCTGGCAAGCTGCAATCCATGGGGTTGCAGAGAGTAGGAAACCACTTGGCGACTTAACAACAAAAATTAACTACAGTCACCATGCTGTACATTATATCCCTGCTGCTGCTGCTGCTACGTCGCTTCAGTTGTGTCAGACTCTTCT
>NW_011492093.1:0-945 GCF_000754665.1 Bison bison bison | reverse complement strand
TGAGAGGGAAATTTTGGAGGTAATGGATATGTTTATGGCATAAACTGTGGTGGTCATTTCACAGGAGTACACTTACTCCAAACTCATCAATAAATAAATCAGAAAAATACTGGTTAGCAAGGAAAACTAGCATATCCCAGTTAAGAGTATGCCACTGAAGGTCACCATGAGGTAGACATCCTCAGTGGATGTAACAGAAAGCTCCAAAATGTTTCAAGGGCCGAAAACTTACCTATCTCTCACTTGCACTTTTTCATAAACCACTCCCACATTCATTCATTTAACCACCCACAAGTGTCTATTCCTTCCCTATTGTTTGCCACATTACAGTCAAGATAACTTGATTTCAATTATTATTATTTTTTTAGTGCCGTGGGCTCTGGCTCTCCCACCCCGAGGGCAGAGTGCACCAGTCCAGCAGCTTCAAAGCATCATCCCACCTCAGGGGAGTGCCACCCTGATTTCTGGGAAACTCCACAGACAGAAGACAACATGAATAAACCATCTAATCTCCACAGGGTTTCCCTGTATTGGAATAAGAGCACAGGACACATTCCATGCCAGCTTCACATGATGACTCTCTGATTTACTCACAATCCCAAAGCACAGGCAGACTCAGAAAATACTGCAGGTTTGGGTCTCAACCCTCAAAGGAAAGTCCATACCACAATTGAGTCATATGAAATTTTTGGTTTCCCAGTGCTTTCATAAAATTTATGTTTATACTATATTATTGGTTATTAAGTGGGCAATAGCATTATGCCTCAGAACAATATAGATATCTTAAATAGAAACACCTCTTTGCTAAAAGAAAAAAGATGCTAACTATTATGTAAGCCTTCACTGAGTCCTTCATTTTTGCTGCTGAGGGTGTGAACATTGCAAGAGGTATCAAAACGTGACACACAGACATGAAGTGAGCAAACGATGTTGGAAACATGGAGC
>NW_011492092.1:9356-9923 GCF_000754665.1 Bison bison bison | reverse complement strand
TTCCATAATTTTTTCACAATGGAAAATTTTCTTTTTTCTTAGATTAAATCAAAACTTTTAAGCACTCTCTTCCCAAAAATAATTCAGAGATTAATAATACTTTCTCATTTATACAGAAAAAATGGGCACAGTGAATAACAAAGAGGGCTCTAAATTGACAACTTGAATTTTAGAGACTGTCCAATGGAGGAAAACCAACCTTAGAAATACAAATAAAGACTGTGTAGTCAATGTATGAACTTAGGTAACTGCAGGCAGCATGACCAAGAATTCCCTGCCACCAATGCAGGAAAAATAATATGAAGCAACAGTCACATCAATGCAGATAGTAACAAAATGCAGATTATCATGAGGCACAGAAGACAACTGATAAATAACACATAACCAAAACAACAACACAACTAGACCCAGACTAGAATTGTGTGTGTGCAACATATATATGTGAATATGTATATGTATATGTGTGTATATATATTATATACTAATATAGTATATCTTAATATTTATTTTACATACACATATATATTCACACCCACGTGTGTGTATATATATATATATATATATATA
>NW_011492092.1:4953-5386 GCF_000754665.1 Bison bison bison | reverse complement strand
GTATGATCTAAGTCAAATCCCTTATGATTATACAGTGGACGTGACAAACAGATTCAAGGGATTAGATCTGATAGACAGAGTGCCTGAAGAACTATGGACGGAAGTTGTGCCATTGTATAGGAGGTGGTGATCAAGACCATCCCCCCAAAAAAAATGCAAAATGGCTATCTGAGAAAGCTTACTAATAGCTGAGCAAAGAAGAGATGTGAAAGGCAAAGGAGAAAAGGAAAGATATACCCATCTGAATGCAAAGTTCCAGTGAATAGCAAGGAGAGATAAGAAAGTCTACCCAAGAGACCAATGCAAAGAAAAAGAGGAAAACAATAAAATGGGAAAAACTAGAGATCTCTTCAAGAAAATTAGAGATACCAAGGGAACATTTCATGAAAAGATGGGCTCAATAAAGGACAGAAATGGTAGGGACCTAACAGAA
>NW_011492092.1:0-893 GCF_000754665.1 Bison bison bison | reverse complement strand
TTTTTATTCCTTCATTGTCATCTCCCAGAGAAACTTGGAAATTCTATTTCACTCTATGTGTGCCATTGCTTTCTCCTGGTCTCTAAAGAGCCATCCTAACAGCAATTTTGGTCCATCCATTGAAGTCCTCACAAAAGTGTTAAATTCCTTGTTTTGGGGGGAAAAAAAAAAAAAAGCCCCCGTGCTCCATATTAATGAAGTCTTATCTGGTATTCTGATCTGAACCTGTTGATCAAGTACCTCCGAAGTCCAATCCTTAGCTCCTGCCAGTACACACTAGCTAATTTTGCAGCTCTTTTGAGTGGTAAACTCTTTCCTCCATTATCAATCCCCAAACTTTCCTAGCTATATCTTGCTGGGACTTAGTCCTAATTATTGGTCTGGCAACCAAGAAAGTAGGTGGTGGCTGTTCCTAAGGGGATCACCTCTTGCCTGCATGAACAAGGTCTCTATAGAATCCTCTGTAGAGAAGGGAGAAAGAGGCTGCCTTTTCATATTAGTGAGTGCTTGGAGACCTCTACAAGCTCTGATGTTTCTGGGGTGTCTTCAGAGACAAAATTCTAAGGGGCATACACTTAGACAAACATCCTCCTTTCATATTTTAGAGGCCAAGGTCCTGAACTTAACATAACAAACTAACCCTGAATAAGCATAAAAATGTCTCTGGAACTCTGGAACTTCAGCTATCAAGTCTTGAGTTTGTCTTCAAATGTTTGCTCTTCCACTGTAGGAAAAGACCTCTTTGTAAGCTATCAGCAAGATTCTCTGGCTCATACTCTTAGATCATAACTATTTCTTAACTACCCTCAGTAAATCCTTCTTCAAGGTGGTAAAGAACTAAAATATTGCCTGCCATATCAGTAAACAAAGGATGTCACAGTCATCAGCAATTG
>NW_011492091.1:5546-5866 GCF_000754665.1 Bison bison bison | reverse complement strand
CAGTGCCAAGTATCCAGTTCATTGTTAAAAGGAGCCCCTTGCAATCATGTTCTCAATAAGTGGTTGTCAATAAAGCCTCATGTTCCTCAGCAATAGACCAGGCTGTTTCCCATAAGGGCTCTCCTGGAACCCAGTACAGGGCTAACAGTGTATTTTAAAGGATGATTAGGGTAACAGTGCCAGGACAGAAGGTGTCTGGAATTGGTTCAGAGTGCCAGTGCCCTGCACTGCATGTCTCTAGAAGAACTCCTGGAGTGCTAGATGCACAAAATCACTTGGTTCTGCAGCCTATGAGAAGGGAGATGATCTCAAGGGTATAT
>NW_011492091.1:0-1113 GCF_000754665.1 Bison bison bison | reverse complement strand
GATTTTTCAGGTGTGGATACTGGACTGGGTTGCCATTTCCTTGTCCAGCGGATCTTCCCGACCTAGGGATCGAACCCATCTTATCTCATGTCTGCTGCATTGATAGGCGGGTTCTTTTCAAGTAGCGCCACCTGCTGGAATCTTGGAGAGAGCATAATTTAGAGGAAGGAAAAATTCCCAGAGCGCTCATTTAATTACAAGACTGTTAGCTAATTGAAGGCCTGAAAGGCTCACATTTCTCCCTGGTGAGTATTAGTGCCTGGAGGGGGAAATCCTCTGTTTTCACTGCAGTCGGCAGCCTGGTTATCCAAGCAACCTCGTTTCCCCAGAATAAATTCACAGTGGTGGCCGGTGGGTATCTTGGAACCCTAGCTGCCAGAACTTTTCCCATAAAAATTCCAAGGTACACGACTTTCTCTGAGGTGAAGTGATGCAGATGGGTCCCCTCGCTGCAGGAATCTGAATGGCTGGTTGCCAAAAAACACTCTGTTCCAAAAGAGCTGTGATCTAGTATACATAAACACTCTCCTGGAACCCTATGCAAAGATATTGTGGTCTCAGAAAGGACCCACAGGTCATCAGGACCAGAATGGAATGTGTCGAGGAGTCCTTTCTTAGTGCCAGTGTCCAGGGCAGTGTCAATGTGGAGGAACACCCTGTAAGTTCCTCCCGATCAAAACAGATGAGATGCACTAAGGGCTCTGAGTTCTGGCCCTGTCGGGTGGTGATGGTCACAAGAGTACAGAGTGCCCTTAATAACACTGAGACTCAGGGCCATAAAGAGTGTAGGAACCTTAGGTGCTGGGTGGGCTGGTGAGCCAAAGCCACATATTCCTCAGAAGTAGAGCAGGCTCTTCCCATAAGGGCTCTCCAGGAACCCAGTACAGGGTAACAGGGTTTCTTAAAGGATGAGCAGGGCACCAGTGCCAGGGCAGAAGGTGTCCAGAAGTGATTCAGAGTGCCAGTGCCTTGGACTGCATGTGTCTGGGAGAATTCCAAGAGTCCTAGATGCACAAAAGCCCTTGGTTCTACAGCCTACGAGAAGGGAGATGGTCTCAAAGGTATATACTTTCTTTGTGACTTTGGGTGATAAGGATCTTTGGAATTGTAGTG
>NW_011492090.1:4689-5217 GCF_000754665.1 Bison bison bison | reverse complement strand
GAGCGACTGATCTGATCTGATCTGATCTGAGTGTCACTTGAAAGGCTTCAGACTGGTTGTTTGGCTCATGCCATGCTAGGAGTGTGTGTGTGTGTGTGAATGTGTATTTCTGTGTTAATATAGTTAATGTAATGTAATTCAGTCATGTCCAACTCTTTGCAACCCTGTGGACTGTAGGCCTCAAGGCTCCTCTGTCCAAAGGAGTGTCTCACTGGCCCAGTTAGAGTACTGGAATGAGTTGGCATTTCCACTTGAAGGGGATCTTCCCGAGCCAGGGATTGAACCTGCATCTCATGGGTCTCCTGCATTGCAGGCAATTGCTTAACACTGAGCCACCCATGTATAGCCGTAGTTAATACGAAAGGCCCTTATGTGGGCTTAAGAATTTTTGGAGCTTCACTTTAAACAAAAAACCCCTCTTTTTGAGATAAGCCTTTTTTGGTGCATGCTCTTGAGTCCGTGTCCTGCCTCTCATTATGGTCCAGGTACCTAGGGCCCTGAATTTACTCCCCAAGTGGCCCTATGTCC
>NW_011492090.1:0-402 GCF_000754665.1 Bison bison bison | reverse complement strand
CCCGCCAATTCACATTATGTTCAACTAAATTTCCCTTTTGCTCTCCATGACAGTGATTGCCCTAAGCCCACTTATCCCTCATTATAGTAAATCAGAACCCCAGAGAAAATTTTTTTTCTTTTGTCCTGTGCTCCATTGCGAAGAAGAGCATGTCCACATGAATATCTAGACAAAGCTGCTGACAGAAAGGTATAACTGCTGAAGCTGCTGCTATAGGAAATACTTGAGAGTCTCATTGAAAAGGAAAGCAGAAACATTAACTTGATATGGACTAAGAGCTTTGAATAATGTTATATGTGTAAGCCTTTAAATTCTGTGATGACAATAAAACACTAAGTCTAGTCATCCAAATTATAAAGTAAGGCAATAAGCTGGTTCCACGTAACTTAAGGGTTTACCACC
>NW_011492089.1:4839-5765 GCF_000754665.1 Bison bison bison | reverse complement strand
GTTTTCTGAATGTTGAGCTTTAAGCCAACTTTTTCACTCTCCACTTTCACTTTCATCAAGAGGCTTTGTAGTTCCTCTTCACTTTCTGCCATAAGGGTGGTGTCATCTACATATCTGAGGTTATTGATACTTCTTCCAGCAATCTTGATTCCAGCTTGTGCTTCTTCCAGCCCAGTGTTTCTCATGATGTACTCTGCATAGAAGTTAAATAAGCAGGGTGACAATATACAACCTTGATGTACTCCTTTTCCTATTTGGAACCAGTTTGTTGTTCCATGTCCAGTTCTAACTGTTACTTCCTGACCTGCATATAGGTTTCTCAAGAGCCAGGTCAAGTGGTCTGGTATTCCCATCTCTTTCAGAATTTTCCAGTTTAATTTTCTACAGTAAGTCCATTTAAAAATAAAAGACACAGATAGTAAAGGGATGGAGAAAGATAGACCATGATGACATTAATCAAAAGAAACCTAGAGTAGCTATATTAACTTCAAGAGAAGCAGAATTCAGAGCAGGGAAATTTATCAGAGATAAAGAGGGACATTATACAATGATAAAGGGGTCATTTCCTCCAAAAACATAATAATCTGTAACAGGTATGAATCTAAACAAGAAACTGTCCAAATAAATGACACAAAAACAGGACTGCAAGGAAAAATGGACAATTTCAATACTATGTGGAGACTTTTTTTAAAAATTTTATTTTATTTTTAAACTTTACAATATTGTATTAGTTTTGCCAAATATTGAAATGAATCCACCACAGGTATACCCACGTTCCCCATCCTGAACCCACCTCCCTCCTCCCTCCCCTACCCTCCCTCTGGGTCGTCCCAGTGCACCAGCCCCAAGCATCCAGTACCGTGCATCGAACCTGGACTGGCGACTCGTTTCATACATGATATTATACATGTTTCAATGCTATTCTC
>NW_011492089.1:0-1163 GCF_000754665.1 Bison bison bison | reverse complement strand
TCAGTCCTGAATATTCATTGGAAGGACTGATGCTGAAGCTGAAGCTCCAATACTTTGGCCACCTGATATAAAGAACTGACTCATTGGAAAAGACACTGATGCTGGGAAAGATTGAAGTCAGGAGGGGAAGGGGATGACAGTGGATGAGACGGTTGGATGGAATTACTGACTCGATGGACATGCGTCTGAACAAGCTCTGGGGGTTGGTGATGGACAGGGAAGCCTGGTGTACTGCAGTCCTTGGGGTTGCAGAGTCGGACATGACTGAGCAACTGAACTGAACTGGAATAATGGTACATTCATATAATGGAATATTATTTAGTGATAAAAGGAAGAAATGAGCTATCATGCTATGAAAATCATGCAGAAAACTTAAATGCATATTTCTAAGTGAAAGAAGCCATTCTGAGAAGACTATATACTATATGTTCCAGGTATATGATACTCTGAAAAATGTAAAACTATGGAGACAGTAAAATAAGTCAGTGGTTACTTGTGGTTTGGGTGGAGGGAGGGATGAACAAGGGGAGCACAGGGGATTTTTAGGACAGTGAAATTACTCTCGATGCTGTAATGGTGAATGTATATCACTAAACACTTGTCAGAATCCACTGGATGTGCACCACAAAGTGAATCCAATTCTAAACTATAGACTTTAGTTAAGAATGATGTGTAAATTCTGTCTCATCAATTGTAACAAAATGCACCACACCAATGCAAGACGTTAATAATAGAAGAAACTGTTTCTGTGTGTAGGGTGTAGAGGGTCTGGAGGTATACCTGAATTCTCTGTACTTTCAGATCAATTTTCCTGTAAACCTAAAATAGCTCTGAAAAATAAACTGTATTTATAAAAGTGTACTAGCTTAAATGTCACATTAATTAAGAAGTTAAAGGATTATACCCTTAATAAATAATTATACATTCCAAAATATGAGCTCCTAAGGAAAATAGTATATTTTCATATAACATCTTTACATAAACAGAGTAAGCTTAACTGTAAATCAAGCTACTGCCAAAAAAAGTAAAGGCTTGATATTTACTATTGTGAATACAGTAGAAAAGGGCACAGCTTTTCAAAATACACATCATAATATTTTAAAACTATTGCTATTTTTTATGGTAAAACATTTTCCCAGAAGAACGTGTTCAGTTTGATAATT
>NW_011492088.1:9934-10487 GCF_000754665.1 Bison bison bison | reverse complement strand
TGGGTAAATGCAGTTGAAAGATCCTCCCACCACCTCCAAATGATATTTATATGTCCAATTTCTGGAACCTGTGTCTGTTACCTTGTTTAGAAAAAGGATATATACAGATGCAATTTAAAGTCTTAAGGAGATCTTGAATTATCCCTCTTGGCCTTTAATACTATGATAATAGTCCTTATAAGAGAATGGCAGACAGAGGGATATTTGAAACAGAAGTGAAAACAGAGAGAAAGGGTTGAGGCAAGGTGACCATGAGATAGACTGAAGTGATGGAGATGCAAGCCAAGAAATGCCTGCAGCCAACAGAAGCTGGAAAGCAGCAAGCTCGCCATGGAGCCTTCTGAGGGAGTGTGACCCTGCTGACGCCTTGATTTGAGACTGTTGGCCTCCAGAACCGGGAGAAAATAGTTTCCTTTAGTTAAATTTTTAATTATGAGATAGTTGTTGATTCACATGCAGTTGTAAGAAATAATACAGAAAGATCCTATGTACCCTTCACCCAGTCTTCCCCAATGGTAGTATGTTGTAAAACTGTAGTACTATATCACAAACA
>NW_011492088.1:5233-5853 GCF_000754665.1 Bison bison bison | reverse complement strand
AATCCCAGGGACGGGGAAGCCTGTTGGGCTGCCATCTATGGGGTCGCACAGAGTCGGACACGACTGAAGTGACTTAGCAGCAGCAGTAGTAGTAGGTCCTATTTCTGTGAGAACTCCATGAGTTTGAATTAAAATCTTTATTTTTCTCCTATTATAATCTGTTTTATATCAATTTTATTATCAGCCCAGCTACAAGAACTCAAGAGGGGCAGAGGTTTCCCTCTCCTTATCATAAAAACTCCTTTATAAAGCATTTTTCTCTCACTTGTACTTAAAGAATAGATTAACTGGCATAATGACTTAATGTTCTATATGAAAAAAGTTCTGCTTGTTTAAAGAAATTGCCTCCAATTTTCACAATCTTTTATGAAAGTACTGTATCATATGTATTTAATATTGCAGCATAGAAGTGCAATATTTTAAATTTTTTAAAATAAGGGAATTCAAAAGATGTTGAAATTTAGAAAAATTAAAAAAAATTTCAAGCAATCTGAAAATATCGGGATGCTGTTGTAAAATATGAACAGACATGTATCAAACTTTGCAAGTTATAAACCTTTTCAGTAGAAATTTTAATACCTGAATTTTTAAATATTTGTAAAATATTTATAGCAATTAAA
>NW_011492088.1:0-1159 GCF_000754665.1 Bison bison bison | reverse complement strand
GGCAGTATTGCAAGCCAACCCCCACATAAATTGTCCTCTCTTTGGCCTCTATATCACTAAATATGCCATTTAATCTGCCTAGAATGTTGTCCCCACTTTGCAGTGTCAAGTAATCTGCCTCACTCGTTAAAAACTTTCTCAAGGTCAATGATCCTAATTATACAATGAAACGTCTTTATCCAGCCTTTACAGCAGTCTAGAAACTTAAGCACTTTAATGGGAACATCTATAATTGTCTCTATAAATGTTTTCTATACGTGCATAATTTTCTTTGGTTCTTGTATCTCTCTCATTAAGCTGAACAACTGACTTCAAGAAACTTATCTTTTATTTCCCTTCACTGCATCCAGCAAAGTGTTCAGGATTTACAAAATATCCACAAATACGTTGCCTAAGAAAATCTGCACTAGACCTTGATAAACTATTGCTCGCTGTGTGCTTCAGTTTTTTGCAGTTTACAAGAAAAGAATACTGTGAAGGTAATTTACCATTAGAAAAGTGTTTTGAAATCCTTGAGCAGGGAATACTCTTCAGCAATTGCATGAAATACTGCTGCAATTACAATGATTTCTAGATGCCACTCTGCTACAAATCTGCCACCTTGGAACAAAAGAAACTGCCACTTGAAGAAAACTGGTTAACAAAATGCTGTGCAAAGCCAAATGCCACCTCCTCCACTCTACATCAAACAGTAGACTTTGCTTTGGTTTCCTGATACTAGAAAAAAAAATCATTTTAAGAAAATTTTAGCTAAAGAAAAACTCTCTGGGGGAAAAAAATTAAATTAAAGAATTCTCTACAAAGAAAAGCTTGGTTCCAGTCTGGAAGACTGTTTTCTTTTTTTCTAGCTAATCTGATAGAATTTTAAAGTTTCTACCAGATTAAACTCTCTGCTGTAAATCAATTTAAATAAGTGGTCACTTAACACTATAAAAGTCTAAAATTTTTTGAATGAGTAGCTAGAAAAACATCCTATTAATCTAATGGCAAGGATATAATTAGAAGAGAAGATTTCGATGTAAGTGCTAACTCAAAATTGAGCAAATAATGCAATCATTTCATTACAATAAAAAAAGCCTGAGTCTTGAAAGATTTTGTAAAGAATACTTTATATAATTAGCATGATAGTTTAATAATCAAAAAATGGTGACAAATTCTT
>NW_011492087.1:8443-9810 GCF_000754665.1 Bison bison bison | reverse complement strand
ATCTTGAGTTCCATTTTTGTTGTTGTTCCTATTTTCTTTGCTTACTGTGTTTCTTTCTTAGTTTTAGAACCACAAACAGTTTGAGACAATTCACAATGACCTCATGTCTTCTTAAATTACCTTTTATTTCCTGGGACCAGAGGTATGGATGCACTTTCTTATCTTGGGCACTTTCCTTCAAAAACTATGAAATGGAAGGAAATTGAGCAATGACAGTTAAAGAATGAGGGCCAGTGATATCCCATTGATCCATACAGAAAGATATCTGTATTTCAATACCTTTTAAATATTTTGCTCATTTATTACTGTGGTTCTATGGAAAACAACAACAAAAAAGAGGAATATGGAGAAGTAGTATTGTTTTTGTTTCTTCTAAATCAGATTCTTCACTGTTGGGATTAACACTAAAATATTTTCTTTAATTTTGGGGTCCCTGAGCTCACATTTCTCTCTGGGAGAATGAGGCTGGTCTCTCCAATGTGTATCTTCACTTCTTCCTATATCCTTTAGGTAAAAATAATTTATCTGATTCATTGAAGGAGTACCTGTATGTGATCTAACATCTATCAAAGTTTTCTAATTACAGTTATGAATGCCATGTACTTTATATATCTTTCTACTGTAGTTTATTTTTCTTCCTTTGCTGAAACTTATTACATATTCATCACATTAATAGTTTCTTGTTCTAGGATATGCTATAAATAGAATAC
Source organism: Bison bison bison (assembly GCF_000754665.1). Taxonomy (NCBI): domain Eukaryota; kingdom Metazoa; phylum Chordata; class Mammalia; order Artiodactyla; family Bovidae; genus Bison; species Bison bison. The sequence goes on along the minus strand of NW_011492087.1, from coordinate 9,100 downwards.
AAATCAATAGGAATTATTGTATACTCATTGTGTAAATTATTGTTCTCAGTCCATATATTTTTATTTCTGTCCTTCCTTGAAAATCTCCATATCTTTTTTTATTCCCCCCTACATCTTTAAAGTGATGCCAAAAATGCTAGAGGGCTTCCTGCAAGCGGTATTTATTTCTATGGCTGGGTCCTTGATCCAGTTCTTTATCTTTGACTCTCCCAGGATAGCTGGATGCTTCTGGGTGGTTGTCAAAGAATATAATCACTACTAGTAATTATTACCCTCTCTGCCACTCCCAGATGGTACTTGGAGCTGGTGGACATAGCCCGTCTATCTGGCTTAATGGTGGATGGATTGGTTGTGGCCCTGATGGGCCCAGTTGAAGTTCTGTGGCCCAAACAAAATAGCCGCTTTCTCTGTGACTCCATGCCTTTGATAAGCTTGACCTGCTTATCATTCAATATTTCTATTCAATAGAATGTGAAGGACTAGAGAGCCCTTCAAGAAAATTAGAGGTACCAAGGGCACATTTCATGCAAAGATGGGCACAATAAAGGACAGAAATGGTATGGACCTAACAGAAGCAGAAGATACTACGAAGAGGTGGCAAGAATACACAGAAGAACTACACAAAAAAGATCTTCATGACCCAGATAATCATGATGG
>NW_011492087.1:4353-5212 GCF_000754665.1 Bison bison bison | reverse complement strand
GTTTTTTTTTTTTTTTTTTTTTTATGGCAGCTATTTAAAATTCTTTATCTGTTAGAGGACATTATATTTTAAGTCTGATTTCTGGAGAACTGTCATTTTCTTTTGTGGTAATGTGTTACAGTGGTCCATAATGGTGTTTGATGAGTTGTTCCTTTTAGTGCCTTTGTAGTTGCAAACACCTTTCTTCTATAGGTGGGCTTCCCTGATGGCTCAGTTGGTAAAGAATCTGCGTGCAATGCAGGAGACCCCGGGTTGATTCCTGGGCCAGGAAGATCCTCTGGAGAAGGGATAGGCTACCCACTCCAGCATTCTTGGACTTCCTTTGTGGCTCAGCTGGTAAAGAATTCTGCTGCAAAGTGTGAGACCTGGGTTTGATCCCTGGCTTGGGAAGATCCCCTGGAGAAGGAAAAGTCTACCCATTTCAGTATTCTAATCTAGAGAATTCCGTCGACTGTATAGTCCATGGTGGTCGCTAAGACTTGGACATGACTGCGCAACTTTAAAGATTCTGACACAACTGTGCAACCTCACTTTCTTCTGTAGGTAAGACTTTTTATTTTTTAACTTGATTCTGAAGATTCAACAAGTTAGAAATTAGAGGGCTTTCTTTTCGTTCTGCTCAGTTCAGTTCAGTCATTCAGTCATGTCCAACTCTTTGCCACCCCATGAATTGCAGCACGCCAAGCCTCCCTGTCCATCACCAACTCCCAGAGTTCACTGACTCACGTCCATCGAGTCCGTGATGCCATCCAGCCATCTCATCCTCTGTCATCCCCTTCTCCTCCTGCCCCCAATCCCTCCCAGCATCAGGAGTCAACTCTTCGCATGAGGTGGCCAAAGTACTGGAGTTTCAGCTTTA
>NW_011492087.1:0-1153 GCF_000754665.1 Bison bison bison | reverse complement strand
TGTGCATCAGATATTAGAATTAAGTTACAACAGCTACAACAACAGGACCCTGGTGCCTCTTTAGATGAGATGGTCCAGATAGCCACCAATACCTTTTATAACAGAGAACAGGAGAAGGAGGCCAAGGCCCAGGAGAGGGAGAGAAAGAGACAAGACATGCCCAGATACTGGCCGCCCTCCAAAAAAGCCCTATGGCAAACCCCGAGTCCTTGAAGTACAAGGCACGAGACAAATGCCTCATCTGTAGACAGGCAGGACATTGGGCCAAAGTGTGTCCAAACCATGACAAGTCTCCTAGAATGGCTTGCCACAAATGCCATCAACTGGGACACTGGGCAGCACTCTGCCCTCGAGACCCAAGAGCCTCAAGGTCAAGCACCAAGCCTACCCTCACGATGGTTCAAGAGGACTGAAGCGGCCTGCTCCAGCCAGCCCGCCTGTCGCAGATAACCATCATGGGGCTGGAGCCAAAGGTGCAACTGGATGTGGCAGGTAGGTCCGAGAATTTCTTGGTTGACACAGGGGCTACCTACTCTGTCTTGATCTCCTACTCTGGAGCCTTCTCTCAAACCTGTACCATTTTGGGTGCTACAGGAAAAGCCATGAAAGATAAAATATCCTTCAGAGTGTTAACTCAAAGGTTGGGATCTAAGCCCTAGCCTATAGCTTACTTATCCAAGAGGCTTGATCCAACTACCTGAGGTTGGCTCCCCTGCCTTAGAAATCTTGCAGCTATTGCAATCATGATAGAAGATGCTTTAAAACTCTCCTTTGGGGGCACACTATTTTTACCAGCCATCAAGTAAGATCAGATCAGTCGCTCAGTCGTGTCTGACTCTTTGCAACCCCATGAATCGCAGCACGTCAGGCCTCCCTGTCCATCACCAAATCCCGGAGTTCACTCAGACTCATGTCCATCGAGTCAGTGATGCCATCCAGCCATCTCATCCTCTGTCGTCCCCTTCCCCTCTTGCCCCCAATCCCTCCCAGCATCAGAGTCTTTTCCAATGAGTCAACTCTTCTCATGAGGTGGCCAAAGTACTGGAGTTTCAGCTTTAGCATTATTCCTTCCAAAGAAATCCAGGGCTGATCTCCTTCAGAATGGACTGGTTGGATCTCCTTGCAGTCCAAGGGACTCTCAAGATCTTCTCCA
>NW_011492086.1:4685-5019 GCF_000754665.1 Bison bison bison | reverse complement strand
GCTCCAAAATCAATGCAGATGGTGACTGCAGCTATGAAATTAAAAGATGCTTGCTCCTCAGAAGAAAAGTTATGACTAATCTAGATAGCATATTAAAAACAGAGACATTACTTTGCCAAAAAAAAGTCCATCTAGTCAAATCTGTGCTTTTTCCAATAGTCATGTATTGATGTGACAGTTGGACTATAAAGAAAGCTCAGTGCCAAAGAAATGACACTTTTGAACTGTGGTGTTGGAGAAGACTCTTGCGAGTCCCTTGGACAGCAAGGAGTTAACCAGTCAATCCTAAAGGAAATCAGTCCTGAATATTCATTGGAAGGACTGATGCTGAAGC
>NW_011492086.1:0-831 GCF_000754665.1 Bison bison bison | reverse complement strand
AGAGTTCCAAAGAATATAAAGGAGAAATAAGAAAGTCTCCCTCAGTGATTAGTGCAAATAAATAGAGGAAAACAATAGAATAGGGAAGACTAGAGATCTCTTCAAGAAAATTAAACATACCAATAAAACATTTCAGGCAAAAGGGCACAATAAAGGACAAAAGTGGAATGGACCTAACAGAAGTAGAAGATATTAAGAAAAGTTGAAAAAGTACACAGAAGAACTATACAAAAAAGATATTAATGACCCAGAAAACCACAATGATGTGATCACTCATCAAGAGCCAGACATCCTGGCATGTAAAGTCAAAGTTGGCTTTAGGAAACATCACTAGGAACAAAGCTAGTGGAAGTGATGGAATTCCAGTTGAACTCTTTCAAATCCTAAAAGGTGATGCTGTTGAAGTGCTGCACTTAATATGCCAGCAAAGGTGGAAAACTTAGCAGTGGCCACACGACTGGAAAAGGTCAGTTTTCATTCCAATACTAAAGAAAGGCAATGCCAAAGAATGTTCAGACTACTGAACAAATACACTCATTTCACACGCTAGCAAAATAATGCTCAAAATTCTCCAAGCCAGGTTTCAATAGTACGTGAACTGAGAACTTCCAGATATTCAAACTGGATTTAGAAAAGTCAGAGGAACCAAAGATCAAATTGCCAAAATCAACTCGATCATAGAAAAAGCAAGAGGGTTCCAGAATACTATCTAACTCTACTTTATTCCCTGCTTAAGATGAAAATGAAAGAGAAGAGTGAAAAAGCTGCCTTAAAACTCAACATCCAAAAAACTAAGATTGTGGCACCTAGTCCATTCACTTCATGGCAAAT
>NW_011492085.1:5120-5810 GCF_000754665.1 Bison bison bison | reverse complement strand
GGGAGAATAGAGGAATTTTAATTCTTTTGTGTTGACATTTGTACAATAATAATATATTCTATAATTAAACAATTTATTCAAAAAACTAACATATACTTCTCACCCTTGCCCCAGCTATATTTCTTATGCCTGCCATCTTAGTGATTGATGCCTCCATCCCCCTAGCTTGGAAACCTGGGCCCCCACTTTGACTCTTCATCCTCCCATCCAGCCTCCATGTCCTGCCCTTTCCACTTTCTGAAGCCATTCCTAGTCCATTTTTTTATATTGAGGTATACCTGATATATAACATGTGCTAGTTTCAAGTATACAACATAATCATTCAATATTGTATGCACTATGAAATGATCACTATATAAGCCTAGTTAATATCCATCACCATATACAATTACAAACAATGTTTTTCTTGTGAGGAGGATTTAAAAATGTACTTTCTTCACAATTTTCAAATATGCAAAACAGTATTATTAACTATAGTCATCCTGCTGTATATTACATCCCCCAGATTTAGTCCATCCTTTATCCCCATGTCTCTGCCATTGCTCTGGTAAAGACCACAGCTACCTCTTGCCTCATGGTCGCAGCATCTTCCCAGGTATCTCTGCCTCTCCACTCACTGTCCACATAGTCCCAAGTTCATGTCTTTTCAATGTTATATATGATTGTGGCACTCCCCATGCCAGTAGAATT
>NW_011492085.1:0-1286 GCF_000754665.1 Bison bison bison | reverse complement strand
AATTTTATCCTTGTGTGTTGTGGCTAATACTGGACACACACTGGCACATAATCCAATATTGATCTCCATGAATATTATTCTTATGTGGGTGGAGATTTAATTTCTGAGATAAAGGTAACACAAATGAAAATGGAGAATATGTTTTTCTATACTGTGTTTTTCTATTGTGTAACTTTATTTCACTTCTATTTCTCCAAAATGCTGTAGTGTTACATGGAAAATCAGTGCTGTTCAATGGCTTGCTTGTCCTTTAAACCTGGATTGTTCACATGGTAGACTCTCAATAAATGTAGTCGATTAGATGGATGGTGTGAGCTGAAGGAAAGAGTAGTAGCTGCCTTCTCTTTTATTTGTCACTTGCATATATAGTTTTCATCATTGCATTTTGTAAATTTGAGATTTGTTTCTATTTGTCCAATTTCTTTTTTTTCTGTTTTTTTGCCTTCCTTTTAGTGTGTTATTTATAAAGTCCTATTTTTAAATTTAAGGTGTTAATGGATAACGATCTTTCAGTGATCTTTTGGTCATCATGTAAGGATCCCCCAGTAGTGTATCTATATACATTATTACTGACAAGTAATGCTATGGTTTTAGCTGTCATGAGATAGTTGTGCCTTATACAAAATAAGAAATGAAGAGAAAGTAGAGTTTATGCAAGTGTCAATGTGATTGCCTTTTCCAATGCTTGTACTTCTTTTTTGTAAATGTTGTTTTCTTTGGTACAATTTGTCTTCTGAGTGAAGAAGTCCCTTTAACTTTTAAGGAGTTAGTTCTACTATGAGTGGATTGTTTCAATATCTATATATCTAAAAATATCATAATTTTACTTCCTATTTTTCCTATTAAAGTGTATAAAAGGTAATAAAATGTGATCAATAGTAGAAATATATTTAGTGATAGACAACCTTCTCTTAAAAAATAATAAATTAACTGCCTATGTGCGGGGAGCGAGCTCCGCCCCTGGCAAAGGTCATGAGGAAGGAGGCTTGGCATACGCAAAGGCGGGATCAAGCCTCAGGAGTCTCCCTGGAAATTCTCGAGCAATCTACCCCCAAGACCAGAGTCTGCCTACTTTCTGCTTTGTGCTTTCACCTACACCTCTGACTTTACGGGGGGCTGTCCCCCACTACCTCTCTCTGAAAAAAGAGTTAGCTTACAGCTCCAGTTAATAATTCCTGGGTGTGACAGTGTTCAACCTACAAACTCCCTTGGAAGTCCTCTAGCCTGCCTGAATAGGTTTTTCCAGCCACATGTGATTGCTCAGAGCCTCCAAACTGTGAGAGGCA
>NW_011492084.1:4869-5206 GCF_000754665.1 Bison bison bison | reverse complement strand
AAGCTCCAATACTTTGGCCACCTGATGTGAAGAGCCAACTCATTGGAAAAGACCCTGATGCTGGGAAAGATTGAAGGCAGAAGGAGAAGGGGCCAACAGAGGACAAGATAGTTGAATGGCATCACTGACTCAATGGACATGAGTTTGAACAAGCTCCAAGAGATGGTGAAGGACAGGGAAGCCTGGAGTGCTGCAGTCCATGGGATTGCAAAGTGTCAGATACGACTTAGTGGCTGAACAACAACAAAGTTAATGGATATAAAATACTTCCAGTGTTTACCACATTCTAGATCTTATTCTAAGTTTTAGTCATTAGTGTTATCTGAAATGACAACAG
>NW_011492084.1:0-802 GCF_000754665.1 Bison bison bison | reverse complement strand
ACACTTAATCTTTCTTTTTAAAAATTATTCATTTATTTATTTTTGGCTGTGCTGGGTCTTCATTGCTGTGTGGGCTTTCTGTAGTGGCAGCGAGTGGGCGCTAAGCTCTAGTTGTAGTGCAGGGGCTGCTCACTGTGGTGGCTTCTCTTGTTGTGGAGCACGGGCTCCAGAGCACAGACTCAGGAGTTGAGGTGCACGGGCTTAGTTGCTTCATGGCATGTGGGCTCTTGCCGGGTCAGTTGGCAGGCAGATTCTTTACCGCTGAACCACCAGGGAAGCCCTTAATCTACGTAAGCAGATGGTATTCTCTGTGTGATGGGAAATGGATTCAACATCTAATGTGGCATGGCCTCAGGCTAAGACCTGGACTCTAGAGAAGACTTTATGGTGTTGGATTCCAGCTTTACCCCTATCCAGCTGTGTGGCCCTGGGCAAATTACTTCACCTCTCTGTGGCCCAGTAGCCCCATTTATAAAATGAGGATGATGAAATAAATGACTGCCTGGGTATGGTTGTTATTGTACTAAATAAGTTAATAGATATCTGTAGTCATGTACAAATGTGAAAGTTGGACCATAAAGAAGGCAGAGCACCAAAGAATTGATACTTTTGAACTGTGGTGTTGGAGAAGGCCCTTGAAAGTCCCTTGGACATCAAGGAGATCAAGCCAGTCAATCTTAAAGGAAATCAACCCTGAATACTCATTGGAACAACGGATGCTGAAGCTGAAGCTCCAATACTTTGGCCACCTGATGTGAAGAGCCAACTCATTGGAAAAGACCCTGATGCTGGGAAAGATTGA
>NW_011492083.1:20005-20714 GCF_000754665.1 Bison bison bison | reverse complement strand
AAAAAAAAAAAAATGATGCAAAATATAAAGTGCAAATTCTTTAGTGTAGAAAAATGCTGTAGCTTTTCGAGTGTTTTCTCATTCCTTCTGGAAAACTTTTTGGAATGTTTTTTCAATCCTTAAAAAAATAACAATTCATTTCTTTAATGTTGATTCAGGAAATATGTTAGCATGCCTATGAAGTGAACTGAACTGTGCTAGGAATTCATAATATGGAGATGAAAAATACATCTCTGCCTTCAGAAGCTCAGACGGTAAAGAGAAAAGCGACAGGTACAAGAAGGCATAATATAAGTTTACATACACATATGTCAGATGCTATGGCAAAAACAAAGAATTACTATATGATGGTGAAGTCCAGCAGTATTTCATGAAGTTGGTAATCAACAAACGGTGTAGATTGCAAGTACCAGTTATTCGATCAAAGGAAAAAAAGTAAATAAATAGTAAAAAGATGGAGAAAGAGAAAGGAAGGGATCCAGAAGGGATGGGCAAGAAATAAGAAAGGAAGGAAAGAGGGAGGGAGGGAGGGGTGTAGGGAAGAAAGGGAGGGGAGAAAGAGGGAGGTAGAAAGGGTGTGTGTGGGTGTCACGTGTGTGCGTGCTAAGCTCCTTCAGTTGTGTCCGACTCTTTTCCACCCTATGGACTGTAGTCTGCCAGGCTCCTCTGTCCATGGGATTCTCCAGGCAAAATTACCAGAGTGTGTTGC
>NW_011492083.1:13712-16594 GCF_000754665.1 Bison bison bison | reverse complement strand
TGAAAGTCACCTCCTATAACTTTTGGCAAAGCCCTTTTACAACAGCTCTCCTTCTCAACTTTCCTTGAGACATAACTAGATTATGTTTTCTCCATTTATAGCCAAAATACCACGTGTTAATTTAATTTTGGTTTGTGAGTGTGTGTGTGTGTGTGTGTTTACAGTGTTCTGGAGAATTAAGTCTTTGAAACTGGGATTTGTTTACCCCCGGGATACATGAAGACTTTCCAAAAGGCACACAAGCATACATAGTTCAATTTCTAGATCTTCAACTAACATATGCATTTTCCTAAAGCTGCCGGGCCTAAGAACACATCTCTTATTGAAGTTTCAAATGGACTTATTGCACACATCCTCTTTCACAAGTGCTTTTCTCCCACTTCAGATATAAAGCCTGCCATTCACCAATTCTGACCTTAATATTTTGCATTGTTTGGGTATATAAGCTTCTAGTTGGGACACTGAACAAATAATTTGAAATAATGATCACTCTACTGTGAAAGTGAATGGATTTGACAGATAATACATCCTTTGGTAACAAATGGTTTACAAGTTTTTCTTTCCAACAAACTAAAAAAGGGTGTCTTGTTTTGGATTGTCATAAAAGAAGAACCATGCAGGTAGTTTATTATTAATAGAAGGTGGTTTCAGGTAGTATGAATGAGGAATGAGAAGAAGCTACTATGACCAATGAAAATTTGATTCCACTAGAACCTCTGGGAATTGTCCATTCAAATGGCACAGGTCTAAGATATTTATTGACTAACCATGGTTACACAGGGAGATATTGACTACTCGTGTTTCCAAAAACACATTGACTGGTGCACCAAATAAGCCATGTGTCTTCAGAAAAGGCCCTGGGAAGAAAGCAGGAAGACTCATGGATAGGGCTTGAGACGGGAGGGATGCCATCAGACTGATTCTAAGCTCCCAAGGGACTGCCCACCACCTCTGAAACTAACATCAAAGGTAGGTCAGGAAGCTCACAAATATTCCCTACACAGGCTACTTACCTATCCATAACACGTTACAAATAATTTGCAGTTAACAGGCAATATGTGGTAATGGTCAGAACTAGACTGCCTGAATTCAAATTCTGTCTGCACTAACTGCATGACTTCGTATATGCCTCCATTAACTCATATTTAAAGAAGCAATGATGATAGAGCTTTCCTCCTAGTGCCATTGTGAGGATGAAATGAATCAATCTGCTTATCAGAGAGTGTAGCAAAGAGTAAACCCTAAAATATCTCCATCATTGTAATACTTCACGCTTATGTTCACAGGGAATTTACTCTCATTACAAGTTCTAATTTGGAAGTTAATTTTCTATCCCAAATTCCCAATTACTAGAATGTAGCTAAAAATGTGGGCAGTATAATAAAGAGTTAACAAGTCAAACATTGTATACTCAGATTACAGAGAAATAAAGAGTATATCAATATAGAAATATAGAGTGTATCAATAACATAGATGTTGCTGAATCACAAGCAAAGATGTTAGTGTGTTGAAGCACAAGATGGTTTTCTCAGTAATATGACTGACAAAGACTATCTTAACATGAGTTACGAGCAAATGAACATGCAAACGCTGAATTACCAATTTAAAAAACCAATGTCCTTGTATGAAAGAACATAGGACATGCAGAATTATAGATTGCAGTTACCTATAATCTGAGAATGGTCTCAGTCTCTTTTTCCCTCTCTCTCCTCACCCTTCTTCCTTTCTTCTTATGCCCCTCTCTCTCGTTCTCTCTCTCTCCACATACACTGTTCTGCTTCTCAGGGATCATAGACCTCTCTGACTTTTGATAGGAAAAGAATTTGCCTTCAAATCTGCCAGATCCTGAAAATACTCTTCTCCACTGCACAGATATCATTCAATATCATGTAATATTTCTGTTGCTGCACAATGGAAATCTAGCAATCCGGTGTTCTATCTTGTAATATAAATGTTCTCTATATATCTCTATATAAATGCTCTCACATTTCAAAACAAAACAATTTGTTAGTTGGGAATCAGAATTGCTCCCACTGCTAAATCTGAAAATGCTGCCAGCCCTCTGTGTCTGGTGCACTGGGGATAGAGAATCTGCAGTATCGACTGTACTGTGCCATTTTTATGTAAGGGACTTGACATTCCCTGGACTTTTACCTTAGGGGATCCTGGAAACAACCCCCCCATAGATATGGAGGGATGGCTATACTCCTTTTCCTTGGAATCTTTATAACCTTTACACTATAACCTGAATATTTGTGTCCCTCTGAAATTCAAATGTTGAAATCCACACCCTCAACTCGATGGTATGCTATTAGGATTTGGGGCCTTTAGGTGAAGAGGTCATGAGGATGGAGCCATCATAAATGGGATCAGTGCCCTTTGGAAAAGACCCCAGAGAGCTCCTTCATCCCTCCCACCATGTAAGGTTGCACTGTTAACAAGGCTGTCTAAACAAGAAGCATGCTTTCACCAGATACTCTAACTGCTGATGCCTTGACCTTGGATTTCCTAGCCTCCAGATCTGTGAGAAATAAAAGTCTGTTTATATGGCACATATAGTTTATAGTGTTTCTGTTGAAGCAGCCCAAACAGAAAAGACACTTCAGAAAGTAGTCTTTCTGTACCATGATCTTTCAAAGACACTACTTTAGGGGAGCATTTTGTTAATTTGATTGGTCTCTACTCTGCCTCTTCCTCTTTAATTCTCTGGCTTAACCAAAGCATTTTCCTTACCCTAACTAAGGCTTTCTTCCCACCCACTGCTGTCTTCTTTTTCTTCTCTCCTATCAACTTCAAAGATGCACATCACAGCCTAACGACCCATGTACCCCACACACAGTTCTCCTATTTAGAATGCCCTCCTCATTCAATTTGAATTCTAC
>NW_011492083.1:9062-12494 GCF_000754665.1 Bison bison bison | reverse complement strand
TTGTTTTCTGAATGCTGAGCTTTAAGCCAACTTTTTCACTCTCCTCTTTCACTTTCATCAAGAGGCTTTTTAGTTCTTCTTCACTTTCTGCCATAACTTTGGTTCAAAGGTGCTAATTTTATAAACAACAAAACTCATAAAAAATGCCATTTAATCAAATATTTCATGAGGGCCAATAAATGCAATGTATTTTTATCTATTTGCTAGTTCAAAGCTGAACAATAATAGTTGTCTGCCTCCAGACACTTTATAATCTGGGAAGGGAGAAAAAATAAGTATATAACTAAGGACAAAACAAAGAAGTTTCTGATGAGCATCATAAGAAAAATACAAAGACAGTTAAATAAAATTTCAGAGGTGAAAAAGGTGTTCCATTAGGGGAATAAGGAGAAGTATTATGGGAAAATGTCATTTGAACTAGAGATTGAAGGATAGATGGGGTTTTGCAGGTGCAGAGGGAAGTAATGAGGATTTCCAATAAGCAAAATGACCACAAAGATGCAAATATGAAAAACTGAAAAGTACTTGGAGAATTAAATGTTATTCACTTTATCTGAAAGGGGGAGTAGGAAAAGGTAAGATGAGAAAGGCATTTGAAGTCTATTTGTGGAGAACTGGGGAAATTTTGCATAAGGAAACCAGTGGTGGTTTTTAAGCAGGCAAATAACAAGATCAAAGCAATGTTTTAAGAGTTTCTAAGGACTGACGTAGTATCACTAAAAGGTAATAAAAGTCTAAGTAATCTATTTCCCCTTTAGTCTCTCGGTTTGAAAGTGTTAGTTGCTCAGTTCTATCTGACTCTTTGTGACACTATGAACTATAGCTCCCCATGTTCCTTTGTGCATGGGATTTCCCAAGCAAGAATACCAGTGTGAATAGCCATTTCCTTCTCCAGTGTGTCTTCCAGATCCAGGGATTGAACACGGATCTTCTGCGTTGCAGGTAGATTCTTTAGTGTCTGAGCCAGCAGGGAATGACACTTTTAGTGTGAGCAATTTACATTTAAATATTCCCACTCCAGTATTCTTGCCTGGAAAATCCTGTGCATAGAGGATCCTGGCAGGCTGTGGTCCATGGTGTCGCAAAGAATCGGACACAACTTAATGACTGAGCACATGTGCATGCGCAAGCAGCTTGTGGTTCACAGACCAGTGTTCCAAGGCATCTATTCCTGATGTCTGCAATCATTTTATGCTACATGATAAGAGCATTCATTCACACCTGGGTGTTTTAGTATACTTGGTAAACCCTAAATGACTTAAGGTAAAAATTGAAGGATAAAAAATTTGATGTCTCATATTAATCAGGAAGTCACATGTGCCTCTGAAGTATTTCAGTCAATTAACTTAAATACTTCTCTCATATCTAAAGAATATTATGCTGTAAGCTATTTCTAAATTCTCCAAATTTTTATCCTCAATGTCCTACAGTTTATTCACCTCAACATTTGCCTCATTGGGTTCTCTGCCCATCACTTCCTTATCCTCCAAAATATGCCCAATGATCTTTGAAATGTTCCTATAAGAAAAGACTTTTACTCCTTGGAAGGAAAGTTATGACCAACCTAGATAGCATATTCAAAAGCAGAGACATTACTTTGCCAACAAAGGTCCATCTAGTCAAGGCTATGGTTTTTCCTGTGGTCATGTATGGATGTGAGAGTTGGACTATGAAGAAGGCTGAGCGCCGAAGAATTGATGCTTTTGAACTGTGGTGTTGGAGAAGACTCTTGAGAGTCCCTTGGACTGCAAGGAGATCCAACCAGTCCATTCTGAAGGAGATCAGCCCTGGAATTTCTTTGGAGGGAATGATGCTGAAGCTGAAACTCCAGTATTTGGCCACCTCATGCGAAGAGTTGACTCATTGGAAAAGACTTTGATGCTGGGAGGGATTGGGGGCAAGAGGAGAAGGGAACGACAGAGGATGAGGTGGCTGGATGGCATCACTGATTCGATGGACATGAGTCAGTGAACTCTGGGAGTTGGTGATGGACAATGAGGCCTGGCATGCTGCGATTCATGGGGTCGCAAAGAGTCAGACAGGACTGAGTGACTGAACTGAACTGAACTGAAGAATCTTTTGTGACACATTGTATCTTATTTCTCCTCAAACTGTGCCTTCTGGAAACTTTTGGAATCCATATTTCAGATGGTCTAGTGATTTGTAAACAATAGGGCCTCAGAGTAACAGCCACTGCTCTTTACTGATTCCTCAGAGAATATGCAGTAGGTTAACTTTTAATGAACCATTGGCTTGGAGGAGAACTTCCATAATGCTACAGAGGCCAAATCCCAGAAGAACTTGTGGGAAAGAAAGTGCAATCTTAATTTTTGTGCAGCGATAAATTCTTTATCCATCTGAAGACAAGAAGATATAATTATTTAGACAGGTCCCTAGAGATTCAATGTATATCAACACCTTTATCTTTTGAGCACAGCAGAGAGTCCTGACACCTCTTTGTCAGTCCCTTTTATTCTATGATTTCTTTATTGTTGATTTATTAATGTTTCTGATTTGGAGTAGTTTTGAAAAGATTCATATTATTAAATGAAGTAATTTTAATTCCTTCCACCCATCATTATAGAAGACTTTGTAGACCACAGGTGTGGAGAATAGGTGGGGAAAAATTCCTTCTGAAAATTGTGTGTTTGTGCCCATAATATAAACCCTCACAATTTTTAGGACTCACATCCCTGCATATTGCCACACACAAAATATTTCAGGGAATTTATATTCTTGTCATAGTTTTCATGAGAATGTAGGATGAAAGACATTTACTTGTGACCAAGAAAGCTTTTGATTTCTCTCATATAGTGGAAATTGTTTACTTCAAATGAGTATATAAAGAATCAGTTCAGTCACTCAGTCGTGTCTGACTCTTTGTGACCCCATGGTCAAAATAATAAAGAAACCTAATCCCAGAATTTTGTGGGAAAAAAATACTTAAAAATATAAAGTCTCATACCTAGGTTTATTTTACAAACTTCCGTCTAGGTGAAAGATTAAGCGAAAATGTCAAGCCACTGCTTTCTACAGAAGACATTGCAACATTACAATATTAAAAGTCAATGTCAGTAAGTAATATCATGGTCTTAAATTTTTATGGTGCTTAAGCAGAAATGCAAAAGTATTGACTTTAAAATGATTTCTAACAAGTTGGTAAAACATAGTCACTTGTTTCACTGTTGAATGGTATGTTAAGTAGCACATTTAACTGAAAGATAAATAGTAAAATTAAAGCCTTTACTGAGTCTGTTGCCCCACGAAATGGGTTTAGGGAAAGAAACTAGTACATTTATTAAGAGCAAATATGGGGCTTCCCTGGTGGCAGACAATGAAGAATCTACCTGCAATTCAGGAGACCCAGGTTCAATCCCTGGGTCAGGAAGATCCCCTGAAGAAGGGAATGGTAACCCACTCCAGTGTTCTTGC
>NW_011492083.1:4311-6076 GCF_000754665.1 Bison bison bison | reverse complement strand
GTATTAGGGTTCATTTAGTCCAACAACAAACATGCTCCAGAAAATCTAGGATATAAGAATGTTTTGTGCGTGTAACAATTTCTCTTGTAGAGTTTTTCTCCTAGAACAGTTTTCTGGGAAAGAGATGAATGGCTTGGTTCAAAGTAAAGTAAAGTTGCTCAGTCGTATCAGATTCTTTGCGACCCCATGGATGGTAACCTATCAGGCTCTTCTGTACATGGGATTTTCCAGGCAAGAGTAGTGGAATGGGTTGCCATTTCCTTCTCCAGGGTGTCTTCCCAACCCAGGGATCACACCCGGGTCTCCAGCTTTGCAGGCAGACACTTTACCGTCTGAGCCACCAGGGAAGCACTTGTTTCAAAAGATAGGAAGAAATTGTGAGTTTTGAAACAGATATCCTGGGTAAGACAATTATTTTTTCTTTTGATCTGAGAACTTGCTAAGCTCCTTAGTCAATCTTACTTTCAAACCTCTGCCATATATCTCTCACTTATCTTAGTCCATGGAAGAATTTTTCTAATTCTATACCCCTTTCCAGGGTACACAACATTTAAATATTCTGAGATTAGATAAGCATGGGGCTCAAGAAGAAGGGATTGATGACCTGTTGACTAGGCAAGAAATGCTTCAACCATATTGTCAGACTCTCTGCCTTGGGTTAGTAAATTAATACGTTGTGCATCCTTTGGTTTTCAGTGATCCCTTCTTAAAACCCAAAATACTATGATATTTTCACAACCAGTTCCATAGCATAACATTACAACTTGTATAGGATATGTTTTAAAGGCCTAAATGCATTCCCAAAGAAAGAGGTGAAGAGAGAAAAAGCACAAGGAATAGCAGTAAGAAGATAGTGTTCTGTTTGTTTGTTTGTCTCTTGGTAGTTAATCTTTCAAAAGAACACAGAAAGATGGTATTTAAGACATCCAGGTGGCCAAGAGGCACATGAAAAGATGCTCAACATCACTAACTATTAGAGAAAGGCAAATCAAAACTACAATGAAGTATCACTTCACACCAGTCAGAAGGGCCATTAAAAATATACAAACAATAAATGTGGGATGGGGTATGGAGAAAAGGGAACCTTCTTACACTGTTGGTGGAAATGTGGATTGGTGCAGCCATTCTGGAGAATAGTATGGAGATTCCTTTATAAACTGAAAATAGAGCAATATAATCATGTTGGAGTCTTCTCCAACACCATAGTTCAAAAGCATCAATTCTTTGGTTCTCAGCCTTCTTTGTGGTACAACTTTCACATCCATACATGACTACTGGAAAAACCATATCTTTGACTATCCAGACCTTTGTTGGCAAAGTAATGTCTCTGTTCCTTAACATGCTGTATAGGTTTGTCATAGCTTTTCCTCCAAGGAGTAAGTGTGTTTTAATTTCATGGCTGCAGTCACAATTTGCAGTGATTTTGGAGCTAAAAAAAAATAAAGTCTGTGATTGTTTCCATTTTTTCCCCATCTAATTGCCATGAAGTAATGGGACCAGATGCCATGATCTTCGTTTTTTGAATGTTGAGTTTTAAGCCAGCTTTTCACTCTCCTCTTTCACTTTCACCAAGAGGCTCTTTAGTTCCTCTTCACTTTCTGCCACAAGGGTGGTGTTCTGCCTATCTGAAATATTGATATTTCTCCCAGCAATCTTGATTCCAGCTTGTGCTTCATCCAGCCCAGCATTTCGCATGATGTACTCTTCATATAAGTTAAATAAACAGGGTGACAATACACAGCCTTGATGCACTCCTTTCCCAATT
>NW_011492083.1:0-394 GCF_000754665.1 Bison bison bison | reverse complement strand
GAGAGTAGCAGACCACCCTCTGTGTGCTCAACTGCCAGGCCCTGGAAAGTTCCTGGTACAAACTGGGGTTAAGACTCACCACCTACCACTTGGTGGCCAAGCCTAAGACTGCTCACCTCCTGCTGCTATTTCTGTAACCTACTGCCGGTGGCAGCTGCACAGGTACCACCACCTTACCCTGTGGCTGCAGAAGAAGGACTACTTCAACTTGTCCCAAGGGTGGGTGGGTGGAGTGGAATGTTTCTGTGGGCAGCTCTGGGAAAGGCTAAGGAAAGCTGGGTGAGAGAGGGGATTAGGGGATGTGAAAGAGAGATTCAGTCATGCTGAGAGTAATAATTCTCAGTTAGGGCCTGTATGCTATCACATCCCTGGAGGACATGATCAGAAAGACAAT
>NW_011492082.1:8564-8985 GCF_000754665.1 Bison bison bison | reverse complement strand
TTTTTTTGTATCTAGGTCATTCCTTTAATCTTTACCTGCCATTCCAGAAGACATAGATAAGAAGTTAGAGTCGTTAGTGTGCTGTCTACAGGGAAAGAAGCAGTAAATCATGTGAATGTTCAAATAGGGTTGTAAAAAATTCATTTATTCTTACATGAAGGATAATTGCTTTCCAAAATTTTGTTGTTTTCTGAAAGACATCAACAAGAATCAGTCATAGGTTCACCCAGGTCCCCTCCCTCCCAAATCCCCCTCCAGTCTCCCTCTCCATCCCACCCTTCTAAATTGTTGCAGAGCCCCTCTTTGAGTTCCCTGGGTGATAGAGCAAATTCACATTGGCTATCTATTTTACATATGGAATTGTAAGTTTTCATGTTACTCTTTCCATCCATCTCACCCTCTCCCTTCTTCCCCTTCCCCC
>NW_011492082.1:4806-5427 GCF_000754665.1 Bison bison bison | reverse complement strand
TGTCAGATGGGTAGTGAGAAAAAAGATGAGAAAAGGAGGGCAATTATGTATCTTATCAGGTGTCTACCACAGAGTACATTGAGAATCCAGTTTAAGGAGCTAAATTATTAGTTCTTGGACTTACTTCGTGGTCCAAAGTTTAAGACTTTGTCCGGTTAAGACTGTCCAATGCAGGTGGTGCAGTTTCAATCCCTGCTCTGGGGATTAAGATTCCATGTGACACATGACCAAAAACAAATGATTAGTTCTGTTTCAAGATACTCTACGACCTAAGGAAGGTCAAGAAATAAGAAGCAAGAGGGAATGAAGGATGAGAGAGACAGAGGGTACAGGGAGGAAATGAAGAAAAGGAAGCACAGGTCTGTGGGGGAAGGGGGCAATAAATAATGAAGGTCTTTAGATAAAGGGAGAGTATTTGACACGGACGATGAATTCAAAGTGAGCTTCTGGCACCAAAACTTGTCAGAGAAGAACAGCAAAGTTCTCACCTCTTCCTGTTTACTTGTTATTAGGAAGACGTTCAGAACTGCGGTCCCTGGGCGTGCAGAGCAGTGTGTCATCCTCCTCCCGGAAGCATGGGCATAGGTGCTCAGCTGTAATGTGTGCAAATTGGTGTCATAC
>NW_011492082.1:0-821 GCF_000754665.1 Bison bison bison | reverse complement strand
ATTTCTCAGGAGGTAGGTCAGGTGGTCTGGTATTCTCATCTCTTTAAGAATTTTCCAGTTTGTTGTGATCCACAGAGTTAAAAGCTTTGGGGTGCTCAATAAAGCAGAAGTAGATATTTTTCTGGAACTCTTGCTTTTTTGATGATCCAGTGGATGTTGTCAGTTTGATCTCTGGTTCCTCTGCCTTTTCTAAATCCAGCTTGAATATCTGGAAGTTCACGTTTCATGAGGGATGGCCTGGAGAATTTTGAGTATTACTTTGCTAGCGTGTGAGATGAGTGCAGTTGTGCGGTAGTTTGAGCATTCTTTGACATTGCCTTTTGTTGGGATTGGAATGAAAACTGACCATTTCCAGTCCTGTAGCCACTGCTGAGATTTCCAGATTTGCTGGCATATTGAGTGCAGCACTTTCATAGCATCATCTGTTAGGATTTGAAATAGCTCAACTGCAATTCTATCACCTCCACTAGCTTTATTCGTAGTGATGCTTCTTAAGGCCCACTTGACTTCACATTCCAGGATGTCTAGCTCTAAGTAAAGGATCACACTATTGTGCTTATCTGGATCATGAAGATCTTTTCTATATAGTTTTTTTGTGTGTGTTCCTACCCCCTTTTCTTAATATCTTCTGCATCTGTAGTTGCTGCTGCTGCTAAGTCGCTTCAGTTGTGTCTGACTCTGTGTGACCCCACAGACGGCAGCCCACCAGGCTCCCCGTCCCTGGGATTCTCCACGCAAGAACACTGGAGTGGTTTGCCATTTCCTTCTCCAGTGCATGAAAGTGAAAAGTGAAAGTGAAGTCGCTCAGTCCTGTCCGACTC
>NW_011492081.1:5462-5859 GCF_000754665.1 Bison bison bison | reverse complement strand
TGTCTTCTTGCTACTCCACCTTGGATTAAAGTTTGTCTCTCAAAAGTGCATTCCATAGTATTGGCTTCTGTGTGCATCAGGCAGTGAGCCCTTGCTGGGGAACACTAGTGACTGATAGGCCTGGAATTAGATTCCTCTCTGAATTCCTCTAGATCCGATGCTGTTATACTCCTCTTGGCCTAAAGCAGAGCTTGTGTTCCTTAACACTCAAATGTATCCTGGGATAAAAGCAAGGACTCTGGATATATTCCAATACACTTCTTCAGGCACAAAGCCTTGAAGGCTACATCAATAAATGACATGAATAAAGAAGAGAAACAGATGATAGGGACAGTAAGATCGTCTCTCTGTGCAGTGTCCAATAACCTCAATCAGAATAGTACAAAACCATCTTGGA
>NW_011492081.1:0-1170 GCF_000754665.1 Bison bison bison | reverse complement strand
GTGGGGTCAAGAAATAGAGGGAAAGTAAGATGGATGGTATTTTGTTTCCCCATCTTTTGTAGTCTGTGTTTTACAGAATTATCAGTGACCATGTAGGCTTCGCTAATTCAAAAATGTAAAATTAAATTCTAAGAAATTCATCCTCATGCTCACATCCTCATGCTCATTTATTCCCTAAACAGTAATTGATCCTCTGCTCATAGAAGACGCCATGCTAGTACTTGGAGAGCTGAGAAAAAGATCTAGCCATTCACCATAAAATTATAGATTCGAGAAGCAGCTGTCATGTAAAGGAAATGGTGACATGACAGCAGTCAAATGTGAATTCCCTGATGCAAGGGAGTGGTGGGCCTCGGGAAAGTATAAGTCCTCTGGTGGGAAGTAATTATAAGTTGAGTGCATGGCGGGCTGGACGAGACTGTCCTAATCATGACCAGGGACCAGGTTCTCACATGGTGGGCCGCATAGTTTAAAGACAAAGCCTGGGATGGGAAACTGCCCTTAACAGTTACAGGCACACTTCACTCTGTTGCACGTTGTGTTATTGTATTTCACAGGTACTGCTTTTCTTTTCTTTGTTCTTTTTCTTTACCAAATTAAAAGTTTGTGTCAGTCAACCTTGCTTCCGGCTAGACTTTCGGATCCATGTTTCCAATACCGTTTGCTCACTTCATGTCTGTGTGTCACGTTTTGATACCTCTTGCAATGTTCACACCCTCAGCATCAAAAATGATGGACTCAGTGAAGGCTCACATAATGGTTAGCATCTTTTTTCTTTTAGCAAAGAGGTGTTTCTATTTAAGACATCTATATTGTTCTGAGGCACAGTGCTATTGCCCACTTAATAACCTATAGTATAGTATAAACATAAATTTTATGAAAGCACTGGGAAACCAAAAAATTCGTATGACTCAATTGTGATATGGATTTTCCTTTGGGGGTTGAGACCCAAACCTGCAGTATTTTCTGAGTCTGCCTGTGCTTTGGGATTGTGAGTAAATCAGAGAGAAATCATGTGAAGCTGCCATGGAATGTGTCCTGTGCTCTTATTCCAATACAGGTAAACCCTGTGGAGATTAGATGGTTTATTCATGTTGTCTTTTGTCTATGGAGTTTCCCAGAAATCAGAGTGGCACTCCCCTGAGGTGGGATGATGCCTTAAAGCCGCTA
>NW_011492080.1:4547-5044 GCF_000754665.1 Bison bison bison | reverse complement strand
TTTGTGAAGCCATTAGGCTTTCTGCTAGATCTATAAAATTTCTTACAAAGTTGACTAGCATGGTCTGAAATTTATCAGATATCTGTATTTATCAAAAGTCCTTTCTATGAATCTTCTTGAACATGAAACACTTTTGCAAAACTGTCCGAGTACAACAATAGTAATCTGTAAATGATAGAAGATCTTTCCATAAGTGTGCATGCTGCACAGGTTAATAAACTGTATTTCACTTGTTCATCTGTCTTACATCATTTGAATTTCCAAGGCTCCATCCAGAGAGCCTAGAAGTGTAAAAGAAAGAGGAATTTTCCTCTCCCCTACACAGTAAAGTATACATAATGTAAAATGAACTTTTTAAACCATTTCTTAAATGCACTGCTCTGTGGCAGTAATTATATTCACATTGTTGTGAATCCATCTCCAGAATTTCTACATCTTCCCTTTAGATTTTATTAGGTTTGTCATAGCTTTCCTTCCAAAGAGCAAGTGTCTTTTAA
>NW_011492080.1:0-455 GCF_000754665.1 Bison bison bison | reverse complement strand
TTTTTAAGCCAATGTGTCAAAAATACTATATCAATGTGTAATAAATATAAAAAATCATTGAGGCATAAAGAGTTTTACACTGTCTTTGAAATCTGTGTTGTATTGTACAATTAAAGGACACTTCAGTTTGGACCAGATGCATTTCAAGACCTCAGAATCATCATGTGAATAGTGCTACTGTATTAATATTATAAACCCAAGGTTTATAATGTTAAAAAGTATTTTCATGGGCTCAAAGAGGAAGTGAATATAGTTTTCAATACTTGGAATGATGTTCCTCAGAGGTTTCATAGTTTGGGTTTTCCAGTCACAGACTTTGAGACAAACATTTGAGTGAAAGTGGTTTATTTTAGAAGTGATCCCAGGAAAACACATGTAGGAAGTGGACAAGTGAGACAAAGCAGGAAGGAAACCAATAAAAAGTGTGTTATCAAGAAAGTTACTGCTTTTGCAAC
>NW_011492079.1:5706-6256 GCF_000754665.1 Bison bison bison | reverse complement strand
TTCTTTGCATTGATCGCTGAGGAAGGCTTTCTTATCTCTTCTTGCTATTCTTTGGAACTCTGCATTCAGATGCTTATATCTTTCCTTTTCTCCTTTGCTTTTCGCTTCTCTTCTTTTCACAGCTATTTGTAAGGCCTCCCCAGACAGCTGTTTTGCTTTTTTTCATTTCTTTTCCATGGGGATGGTCTTGATCCCTGTCTCCTGCACAATGTCATGAACCTCAGTCCATAGTTCATCAGGCACTCTATCTATCAGATCTAGACCCTTAAATCTATTTCTCACTTCCACTGTATAATCATAAGGGATTTGATTTAGGTCATAGCTGAATGGTCTAGTGGTTTTCCCTACTTTCTTCAATTTAAGTCTGAATTTGGCAATAAGGAGTTCATGGTCTGAGCCATGGTCAGCTCCTGGTCTTGTTTTTGCTGACTTTATAGAGCTTTTCCATCTTTGGCTGCAAAGAATATAATCAATCTGATTTCGGTGTTGAACCTCTGGTGCTGTCCATGTGTAGAGTCTTCTCTTGTGTTGTTGGAAGAGGGTGTTTGTT
>NW_011492079.1:5092-5606 GCF_000754665.1 Bison bison bison | reverse complement strand
CCCTGCTTCATTCCATATTCCAAGGCCAAATTTGCCTGTTACTCCAAGTGTTTCTTGACTTCCTACTTTTGCATTCCAGTCCCTTATAATGAAAAGGACGTCTTTTTTTAGGTGTTAGTTCTTTTTTTGTTTTTTAATTTAATTTAATTTTTAAACTTTACAATATTGTATTAGTTTTGCCAAATATCGAAATGAATCCACCACAGGTCTTGTAGGTCTTCATAGAACCATTCAACTTCAGCTTCTTCAGCGTTACTGGTTGGGGCATAGACTTGGATTACTGTAATATTGAATGGTTTGCTTTGGAATCGAACAGAGATCATTCTGTCATTTTTCAGATTGCATCAAAGTACTGCAGTTTGGACTCTTTTGTTGACCATGATGGTCACTCCATTTCTTCTGAGGGATTCTTGCCTGCAGTAGTAGATATAGTGGTCATCTAAGTTAAATTCACCCATTCCAGTCCATTTCAGTTCGCTGATTCCTAGAATGTCGACATTCACTCTTACCATCT
>NW_011492079.1:0-1410 GCF_000754665.1 Bison bison bison | reverse complement strand
TGATTTTGAGAAATTCATGAAGAAATGATAGCATTTGTGTTACATAGGGGCTATATAAGAGAAAAAGCAAAAAAAAAAAAAAAGAACTTAGTTATGTTTCAGACAGAAGAGAAAAAAAATATTAAAAGAGAAAAAGGGGTTACAGTTAAAATAAGTTAAGGGAATGTACTAGTATAGAGATTTATCACTCTTCTGCCTCCTTTGCTTCTCTGTAAAATATGTATATACTGATTAATTGAAAAAGCGGAAGGCTATAGTATATAAAACCTTAATATCAGAGGATCCAGAATGTCAAGGTAGAGCAAACTCAATAAGGAAGAATGAGAACAGGATGAACAGTTACACAGAGAGCAAATATAATTAGTTTAGCCAAGAATTGGTACAGGTGTTAAGAGAAAACTTTGAAGCTGTTGGGAAAAATTTAGCTTATTCATGACTTTTTGTCATGTGAGACAACATGGTTATGAAAGAAATAACAACAAAAGAAAAAGCAACATTTTCCCTAGAATCATAGTTTGTATCTGACAACCAAATTAGCAACATTCGAATAGTGAAAAAAATTTAAAATAAACCTAAAAACAGTCTTCAATATTCATCAGTATTTATCCAAATTGTTAACTGTTTGGCTTCCTTTTTTTGCAAAAGAGAGATAACAAAATGATCACTGGTCTTTATTAGGATTAATGGTTAAATAAATGTGAAATGTTTAAACCTGCTTCCAGGAAATATTAGGTATTATTATCATTATCATTACATATCTTTTATGTTTGTGAAAGACCTTCAATAACAATCAATTTGATATGAGTTGTAATAGCTTCATTTTTAGCTGTTAATCTTTCAGCACATTTTTGTTTATTTTTTATCATGGTGTATGGGATACTCAATCTTTATGATATGAAGAGAAACAAAGTGAAAGAGAAAATAATCAGTGCCCATTTCATAGTATGCACCTGTTAATTCTACCTGCACTACCATGAAATGTTTATATTTATACTATAAATTCTCATATTTTAAAGGAGAAATTTGTTGTCATATATAATGAATTTGTGTTAGCAGCAATGTTAGTTCTTATAGTTTATGATAGGAAATGTTCTCTTTAAATCACTTAAATATGAAAATGAAGATCTTGTATATATAAAATCAGTAACTCAAATATTAACAAAGGAAACTGGAAATAACATGGGAGTTTTGGAAATGTAAGTTGTAATTTAAATAACATGAATATGAAGTCTCTGATATTAAGTTGGAGGCTGTCAAGGAGAAACATTTAAGAGGAAAAAAAGGGAACCAGTTAAGTTTTCTAATTATTTTCCCATTTTGTTAGTATAGCATCTATTTAACATGAGAGAGACAAACTTTCAACCTATCCTGCCTAGGAGTTAATGGAATGTTTCTACTTTTTTTTTTTTC
>NW_011492078.1:9986-10632 GCF_000754665.1 Bison bison bison | reverse complement strand
CCTCTGATTTCAGACTCCGATCGCAGGGTCCCTGCAGACTTGGGACAGGAGAGTCAGGCCTCGTCTTGGGTTGAGGCATGGATCTACGCTTGCCTCTCGAGGTGACTCCGGGGAGAGCGGCCACTTGTCGTGCTGTATTTGGAAGCTGGGGGTTTTTCCGGACGATGCACAGGTGAGTCACTGCCCCTTTGTGTTGACTTAATTCACAGGGTGGAGTTCGGAGAGGAGTCCGGACATCGGGTTCTTATCAAGAGGGGACCGGGAAATCGGTATCCTTCGCAATGTGGAAGCACCCATGAGGACAGGTCTGGAATGTCGTCGTGAGACCGGCCTCAACTTGAGGTGCGACCGGAAGTTCGGGAACCCCTTCCAGACAAAGCAGGGGATTCGACCCTCCTGTCTAGATCAGGAGGGTAGAAGGGGCTCAGAGGAAGTGGTGCCGGATAACCTCGGTGTTCCTCTCAAGGGAGAGACGCAAGTCGGGGAACTTGGTGGGTCGCATCAAGGGTGCCAAGTACCCTTTCGACTTCCAATTCTTAAAGTGGGACTTCTCCTGAGACGCTGTAGTGGGAAAGGTCTTCATCTTGCGATGACGAGGGAACCACGTGTTGCCGCGGGATTCTCGAGTTACGACGGGGAATTCAGG
>NW_011492078.1:5342-6302 GCF_000754665.1 Bison bison bison | reverse complement strand
GAGTTCGAAGAGGTGTCCGGGCATTGGGTTCTTATCAAGAGGGGACCGGGAAATCGGGGTCCTTCGCAATGTGGAAGCACCCACGAGGCCACGTCTGGAATGTCGTCGTGAGACCGGCCTCATCCTGAGGTGCGACCGGAAGGTCGGGAACCCCTTCCAGACAAAGCAGGGAGTCGACCCTCCTGTCCAGATCAGGAGGGTAGAAGGGGCTCAGAGGAAGTGGTGCCGGAAAACCTCGGTGTTCCTCTCCAGGGAGACTCGGTTGTCGGGGAACTTTGTGGGGCGCATCAAGGGTGCCAAGTACCGTTTCGACCTCCAATTCCTAACGTGGGACTTCTCCTGACACGCTGTAGAGGGAAAGGGCTTCGTCTTTCCGATGTCGGGGGAACCACGTGGTTTTTCTCGAGTTGCGGCGGGATTCGCGAGTTACGACGGGGAATTCAGGCTGCCTCTTGTGTTGGCCCAGGGAAGTCCAATGTTCCATTCGAGTAGCGAAGGAAAGCTGGGGATTGCTCTCGAGTGACTGCAGGGCCAATAGACCTCATTTAGGCTTGTGTCCAGAAGCCAATGTTCCTCTCCAGGGGCGACAGGGATCTCGGGGTTGCATTCCAGACGCACCCGGGGAGACAGGCATTCATCTCGAGTGGTAGGAGAGAACCCCGCTCTACTCTCGAGTCGCGACGGGTATCTCTTGGAGCTCACTGGGTGGACTAAAGGGAGTCAAGCCTCCTGAGGCGTTTGGAGAGAGGTCGCGAGATTGGCCTATAGGCCATGCAGGAGACGAAGGCCCTCGTCTCGCGATGACGGGGCAGTCTCGGTGTTGTTCTCGAGCGGCGGCCCTAGTGTGCGCTTTCTCACGAGGTACGACGGCGAGGTCAGTGAGCCTCTGGTGGGGCTCCATGGAAGTCGGGTCTCCATGCGAGTGGCGAGGGGGAGAAAAAAAGAAAAAGTCTCATGCAA
>NW_011492078.1:0-2173 GCF_000754665.1 Bison bison bison | reverse complement strand
TGAGGACAGGTCTGGAATGTCGTCGTGAGACCGGCCTCAACTTGAGGTGCGACCGGAAGTTCGGGAACCCTTCCAGACAAAGCAGGGGATTCGACCCTCCTGTCTAGATCAGGAGGGTAGAAGGGGCTCAGAGGAAGTGGTGCCGGATAACCTCGGTGTTCCTCTCAAGGGAGAGACGCAAGTCGGGGAACTTTGTGGGTCGCATCAAGGGTGCCAAGTACCCTTTCGACTTCCAATTCTTAACGTGGGACTTCTCCTGAGACGCTGTAGTGGGAAAGGTCTTCATCTTGCGATGACGAGGGAACCACGTGTTGCCGTGGGATTCTCGAGTTACAACGGGGAATTCAGGATGCCTCTTGTGTTGGCCCAGGGAAGTCCAATCTTCCATTCGAGTTGCGGAGGAAAGCTGGGGATTGCTCTCGAGTGACTGTAGGGCCAATACACCTCATCTAGGCTTGTGTCCAGAAGCCAGTGTTCCTCTCCAGCGGCGACTTGGATCTCGGGGTTCCATTCCAGACGCACCCGGTGAGACAGGCACTCATCTCGAGTGGAAGCAAAGCACCCCGCTCTGCTCTCGATTCCCGACGGGTATCTCTTGGAGCTCACTGGGTGGGCTAAAGGGAGTCAAGCCTCCTGAGGCATTTGGAGAGAGGTCGGGAGATTGGTTTCTAGGCCATGCAGGAGAGGAAGGCCCTTATCTCGCGGTGACCGGGGAGTCTCGGGGTTGTTCTCGAGCGGCGACCCCAGTGTGCGGTTTCTCACGAGGTACGACGGCGAGGTCAGTGAGCCTCTCGTGGGGCGCCAGGGAAGTTGGGTCTCCATGCAAGTGACGAGGGGTATCGCGTCATTGCTCTCGAGTCATGGTAGGGGAATCTGGCCTTGAGATGTGTTGAAGAAGGTCTCTCGAGGTCTTTATCGGGTTGAGGGAGGAAACCCTGGGTTCCCTCGACTTGTGCAGGTGACCTCAGGGGGCTTCTCATGGTGGCTCTGAGAAGTCAGGGAAACTGGAAGTGGGAAGGGCATCTCGGGACTCCACTGGGTTTGGTGCATTGGAAGAGGGCCTCATCTCCAGTTAAGGCAGGAACCTCAGGGTTCCTCTGATTTCAGACTCCGATTGCAGGGTCCCTGCAGACTTGGGACAGGAGAGTCAGGCCTCGTCTTGGGTTGAGGCATGGAACTCCGCTTGCCTCTCGAGGTGTCCCCGGGGAGAGAGGCCACTTGTCGAGCTGTATTTGGAACCTGGGGTTTTTTCCCGACGATGCACGGGTGAGTCACTGCCTCTTCGTGTTGACTTCATTCACAAGGTGGAGTTCGGAGAGGTGTCCGGGCATCGGGTTCTTTTCAAGAAGGGATCGGGAAATCGGGGTCCTTCACAATGTGGAAGCACCCACGAGGCCACGTCTGGAATGTCGTCGTGAGACCGGCCTCATCCTGAGGTGCGACCGGAAGGTCGAGAACCCCTTCCAGGCAAAGCAGGGGAGTCGACCCTCCTGTCCAGATCAGGAGGGTAGAAGGGGCTCAGAGGAAGTGGTGCCGGAAAACCTCGGTGTTCCTCTCCAGGGAGACTGGGTTGTCGGGGAGCTTTGTGGGGCGCATCAAGGGTGCCAAGTACCGTTTCGACCTCCAATTCCTAACGTGGGTCTTCTCCTGACACGCTGTAGAGGGAAAGGGCTTCGTCTTTGCGATGACGGGGGAACCACGTGGTTTTTCTCGTGTTTCGGCGGGATTCTCGAGTTACGACGGGGAATTCAGGCTGCCTCTTGTGTTGGCCCAGGGAAGTCCAATGTTCCATTCGGGTTGCGAAGGAAAGCTGGGGATTGCTCTCGAGTGAATGCAGGGCCAATAGACCTCATCTAGGCTTGTGTCCAGAAGCCAATGTTCCTCTCCAGGGGCGACAGGGATCTCGGGGTTGCATTCCAGACGCACCCGGGGAGACGGGCATTCATCTCGAGTGGAAGCAAGGAAACCCGCTGTGCTCTCGAGTCGCGACGGGTATCTCTTGGAGCTCACTGGGTGGACTAAAGGGATCAAGCCTCCTGAGGCGTTTGGAGAGAGGTCGCGAGATTGGTCTCTAGGCCATGCAGGAGACGAAGGCCCTCATCTCGCGATGACGGGGCAGGCTCGGGGTTGTTCTCGAGCGGCGGCCCCAGTGTGCGCTTTCTCACGAGGTACG
>NW_011492077.1:9651-10220 GCF_000754665.1 Bison bison bison | reverse complement strand
CTTGAACATAAAAAGTCCTGTTGAGTGCTGGTGGCAACAGCTCTACTACTATTCTTTAGTAGTTCCCCTTGATCAAAGATCTATGTGGCAGACAAAACTGGAAAAGCTCCTCAGAAAAGGGTAATTCCTAGTAACTTATTATCCCCCACTATCATCTGTTAGCAACTTCAGCCTCACCATCAGATTGCAAAGCCTAGAATTACACCTATGTCTTTTCCCAGACAACATGGAAATCCAGTGACTTTTTGTTTGTAGTGAGGACAACATGGATTATTCTCTGCCATGAGTGGAGAAGGGGAGATTGCTAGTAAAAATGCTGTAGGAACAACTGGCATAATGTTCATTCCAATACAGATTTTAAACACTGCATCCTTAATTCCATTTGGAAAATTTAAATGAATATAAGGTAGGACTGTAATTTTAGGACTTTTCAGCGTTTTTTAAGGATAGCAACTTCATACCAAAATAAAATATATAGGTGAATGATGCAAACATATCAGTTTCTTACCTCAAACTCTCGACGATTCTCATAAATTGGAATGATCAACTTGGAAATTTCAGAAATTACT
>NW_011492077.1:9114-9521 GCF_000754665.1 Bison bison bison | reverse complement strand
GATTCACACCTATATCTCTTCCCTGACCACATGGAAATCCAGTAACTTTTGTGTGTGTGTGTGAAGGACAACATGGATTGTTCTCTGCCATGAGTGGAGAAGGGAAGATTGCTGGATAAAACCGCTGTGAGAAAAACTGGCATAATGCTAATTTTAATTTACATTTTAAACATTGCATCCTTAATTTCATTTGGAAAATTTAAATGAATATAAGGTAGGACTCGGAGCAGGCGATGGCACCCCACTCCAGTACTCTTGCCTGGAAAATCCCACAGACGGAGGAGCCTGGTGGGCTGCAGTCCATGGGGTTACTCAGAATCGGACAGGACTGAGCAACTTCACTTTCACTTTTCACCTTCATGCATTGGAGAAGGAAATGGCAACCCACTCCAGTGTTCTTGCCTGGA
>NW_011492077.1:4158-5329 GCF_000754665.1 Bison bison bison | reverse complement strand
ACACACACACACATAAATAAACCATTAAAAAAGAGTAAATTGGACTTTATCAAAACCAAAAGTTTCCGCTCAAGAAAAGACTTAGTGAAGAAAATACATAAACGAATCAAACAGTGGTAAATAATCTGCAGCACATATATCTGATGATGGACTTATATCCAGAATATGGAAATAACTCCCATAAATCAACAACAAAAAGAATAATGCACTTTCTAAAATGGGCAAAAGAATTGAACAAACATTCCACAAAAGATAAATGAGAGACAAAGACCGCATGAAAAATGCTCAACACCATTAGTCATTAGAGAAATACAAATGAAAAACACAGTGAGATACCACTTCATGTCTAATAGGATGGCAAAAATACAAAAAGATTAGCAACAGCTAATGTTGGTGAGGAAGTGAAGCAGCTGGAACTCTCATCCATTGTTGGTGGGATATAAAATGGTCCAACCACTTTTAAAAACTCTTGACAATTTCATATAACGTTACATATAAAACTTCCCGAGATGTATGGATGTATCTCCAAAAATTTCTGCCAACCAAAAGAGGCAAATACAAAGGTAGATACGGAATGATTTCATTTTTATGACACCAAATACTGTTAAAACTAATCTACATCAGATATTGGGACTGGGCAAACTGACTGGAAATGGGCTCAATAGAACTCTCTGGGGGTAATACACATGTTCTACTTTTTTGTTTCTCATAGTAATGTGTTACCATGGTGTTATACGGGTGTAGACAACTGTCAAAATTCATCAAGTTGTCCACCTAATATGTGTGCATTTTATTGTATGTTAATTTTTCTTTAAAACTATTTCAAATCAAAAGTCAGAAATGCAGTGTTAAAAACAAATTAAATTATTAATGGGTTAATTCACCTACATAAAGAAGCCACTAAATGAACACTAGTTTGTATCTTTCATTTCAATAAAACCTGTAAGTCAGTGGCAGTTATTTTCCATTGGCTAGGGCATGAGGAAGAAGCTGTATTATATAAACTGAAACATAAAATGGCACTATGGAGAATATGATTCTATCTGTATACCTTAAATGAAAGGCACATATAAATTATTACTGTAGAACACAAAGCAGTTGTAACAAATGTGTTTGCATAGGAAACTGATTATAGTTCTTGACCAATAAGAAATATTACTACTTTCCCTTG
>NW_011492077.1:0-1096 GCF_000754665.1 Bison bison bison | reverse complement strand
CAAAGTGTTGCTCGTAAGTCAGTGCTCAACAAATATTTATTGAGTGAGTGACAACTGCAGCTGTTTACTATCCATATGAATCTCAGAGCAGAAATTTTTCATCTTTAAAACATCTTTAAAAGAGGAGAAGATGCCTCCTTTTCTTAGCTGTTACATTGTTAACTCTATTTTTTATGGAGATATCTCCAGAGTATTGTGACTATGATCTGGTTTCTGGGAAGGTGATGGGACGATGATATATGGTATATTTCTAAAACTAGACAGTAAGAACTGTTGCAGACATAGGGCTCCACATTCCAAAAAGGAACATTTGATCCCTGGGTAGTTTTAATCCTTATAGTTCATCAACCCTTAGTTACTTTTCAAATTAAGTTAGCTGTAATAATTTCTTAATGTAAATATATTCAAAGAAGTTACATTTATCTAACTGGCAATGTAGGCCCTGGAGTCTTACTTCACTATAATGGACATCCAACATTCCAGCATCCTCCTTCATTGCTCCTTCTTCATCAGTGTTGGAAGTAATATTCTTGAAGGCTGAACATCCATTAGGGAATAATTCTGTGTGAATAAAAAGCAGTGAAATAAATTTACTTTTTTAAAAGTGTTTTGTAAATAAAAGACTTGCATTCATTAGTTATCCTTAAAATATATACATATTTTTGGTAAGGAACATAGCCATAAGTGTAATTTTCAGTTACAAACACCCCCCGCCACATGCAATTTTAACAATTCTCTCTCTCTACTCTACCTCCTACCAGTCTTTTCCCCAAACATTGAGCTCAAGGTACTTACAAATAAATTTCATGCCCTGACTATGCCTCATCTGCAATGCCTACTATATGTTTTTCTAATGTGATCTAAAATTTGTTATTAACTCTTTGATCCTGTGTATGTTTATCATCTGTCACCTAAACAAAAAGGGCATGTACTTTTCAGGTAAACATTGATGAGCTTTTGTAATCATCTCCAGTTCCTTGTTTTACTGAATAATTGGAAAGTGGCCTAGGACTTGTAAAGAGAGGCAGGAAATAAAATTGATGCCAAGAATGAAGCATCCTTGGATGGGACACTGGAAGAGCTAGAGTTTTTGGTG
>NW_011492076.1:10678-10986 GCF_000754665.1 Bison bison bison | reverse complement strand
TGTACCAAAAAAGATCTTCATGACACAGGTAACCAGGATGGTGTGATCACTCACCTAGAGCCAGACTTCCTGGCATGTGAAGTCAAGTGGGCCTTAGGAAGCATCACCACAAACAAAGGTAGTGGAGGTGATGGAATTCCAGCTGAGCTATTTAAAATCCTAAAAGATGATGCTGTGAAAGTGCTGCTTTCAACATGCCAGCAAATTTGGAAAACTCAGCAGTGGCCACAGGACTGGAAAAGTTCAGTTTTCATTCTAATCCCAAATAAAGGCAATGCCAAAGAATGTTTAAACTACCACACAACTGC
>NW_011492076.1:9398-10578 GCF_000754665.1 Bison bison bison | reverse complement strand
GTATCCTGCCCTGCCTAGCACATAATACATAATATCTAATAGCCTGCAGGGTCTTCCTGGTGGCTCAATGGTAAAGAATCCACCTGCCAATGCAGGAGACACAGGTTGGATCCCTGAGTTGGGAAGATACCCTGGAGAAGGAAATGCCAACCTACTCCAGTATTCTTGCCTGGGAAATCCCATGGACAGAGAAACCTGGTGGGCTACAGTCAACAGAGTCGCAAAGAGTTGAACATAACTTAGTGATTAAACAACAACAAGAGACTGAAACCAGAGAAACTTACATAAAGGAGGTCAAACATGAGGTCTGGTCCTGAAGAAAGGGTAGGAATTGACCAAGATGAAAAGTACTTCTATAAGAGTAGCTTGTAAAAATCAAGGAAATTTGAGAAAAACATACTGTTCTGAAGGTAGAGTGTATGAGGAGGGGTGGTAGGAGGTAAATCTAGAGAGGCAGGCTGAACAAAACATAGAAGATCCAGGTTGCCATGCTAATGAATTTTGACTTTCCCCACAGGCACTGAGGAGCCAAGTGAAAAACTCTAAGCATGATAATGTCAGGGTCAGATTTGTATTTTTGAAAGATGCATCTGCTAGCATTTTTTTTTTAGGGAGAAAGAAGCAGGTGGACCAGTTAGGAAATGAATGTTATAGTCCAACATGATCCATGATTCAGGGATAGATTGCTAAGGCAGATTTGAGTCTTGTCTGAGAATGGTATAGGAGGTAAAACCAATAAATCTTGGTTCCCAGTTGGACAAATGTGAGAGATAAAGGAAGGGGTCCAGAGTGTGTACAGATATCTCACTTCAGCAAATGACTGAGTCTGTCACCAAGAAGAGTAGGGAGGGAAATTAGTCCAGTTTTGGACAAGTTGAGTTTTAAGTTTTTATATTTTTAAAGATAGAGTACCTGAGGAACTATGGTCGGAGGTTCATAATATTGTACAGGAGGGAGGGATCAAAATCATCCCCAAGAAGAAGAAATGGAAAAGGGCAAAATGGTTGTCTGGGGAAGCCTTACAAATAGCTGAGAAAAGAAGAGAAATGAAAGCTAAGGGAGAAAACGAAAGATATATCCATCTGAATGTAGAGTTCCAAAGAATAGCAAAGAGAGATAAGAATGTCTTCCTAAGTGATCAATGCAAAGAAATAGAGGAGAACAATAGAATGGGAAAGAC
>NW_011492076.1:5506-5856 GCF_000754665.1 Bison bison bison | reverse complement strand
TCTAGGGTACACCTATAGTCAAGTGACAAATTAAGGAAAGAGAGCTGAAGATAAGTAGTAGGAAAAAACTAGGAGAAAGATATATTTCATAATCAAAGAGAAGAAATTTTCAGAAAAAAGTTAAATAGGGCCATTATTTATTAAGCAACTATTTTAAAGGGCTTAAGGTAAATATCATTATTCTCATCTTACAAATGAGAAAATTTTGGTTAACTAATTTACAGAAGGTCAGCCAGCTGATATGTGATTTGACACCAGCGCTATTAAATAGCAATGGCTATGTGCCTTCCATTGTACTCCTTCTGCTACTGAAAAATTGCTGACTGGAAAAGAAGAAAAGATGCTCCTTG
>NW_011492076.1:4700-5406 GCF_000754665.1 Bison bison bison | reverse complement strand
CAACTGCCTAAGAAGCTTGGCTGTGATGGAAAAGAGACTGGTAATTGCAAGAGGACAAAAATTAAGGAGAGCTGATGTTTTTTAAGATGAAGTGACCACCAGAAGATATCTGTATAACTGAGATTAGTTTAGATTACAAGTAACATTCTATGGGTCTAGAACAATCACTGGTCTTTATCTGAACCCAAAACCACAGCAGTTCTACCTACACTCTACAATTGCCAATTGAATGTTTACATCTCCCATCAATCCCCTCAAATTAAAGACAAAACAAAAACATTGACATCAAGCCTAGCTCTTCCTAATTTATCTTTTTGTTGTGTCTTAAATCCCTAAAGATCTGACTAACTCAAACCTTGTAAATTGTTTCCTTCTCTTCTTTGGCTTTTATATTGAATTAGTCTCCACATCCTAGCTTTGAAATATATCCCCTA
Source organism: Bison bison bison (assembly GCF_000754665.1). Taxonomy (NCBI): domain Eukaryota; kingdom Metazoa; phylum Chordata; class Mammalia; order Artiodactyla; family Bovidae; genus Bison; species Bison bison. The sequence continues at coordinate 4,972 of NW_011492076.1, read as the reverse complement.
TTAACTCATCCTGTCCATTCCTACTGTCACTACTTTATACAAGCAATCATGTCACATGGCCTCCCTACTGGTTTCCCACAGATACCAATTCTTATTCACCTATTCACAATCTTGCAATGACTCCTCATGGCCTACTAGATAAACTTTGCTTTTCTGGGCCTTCTATTAGATGGTTCAAATTCACCTCTCACTGATCCTCTTTATAAATCTTAATCTGGGTTGGCTCACTTAATATTTCTCAAAACCTACATACACATTTCTCTCCATCCTCT